>NC_092825.1:74445431-74712618 GCF_039878825.1 Excalfactoria chinensis
TAACATTCCCTCTCTATTGTGGAGCACAAAACTGCACATGGTATTTCAGATGAGGTTGCACTGGCACTAAATATAGCAGAAGAATTGCCACCCACAGCTGGCTGTGCTTTGTTTAACATACCCCAAAATACTGTTTGTCCTTTTGGCTGTCAGGGCACGTTGCTGGCTCATAGTTGAACAGTTTGTACAGAAGGATGCTGGGAGAGAAGTTATCAAATGTCTTAATAAAATCCAGAAAGATTACATTCACTGCCTTCTCTACATCCACTAAGCCAGAGACCTTAGGATGGGAGATAAAATTACCAAGGCAGGACAGTCCCTTCATGAACGCCCGTTGACTATGCCTGGGTAAGGTTTTGTTCTACAAGTATCCTCCAGTAGCAGATAATATTCTTAACTTTTCCAGGGACTGAGGTTAGACTAGCAGGTCTGTTTTCTGGGTATTCTCTCCTCCCTTATTGTTGATCAGTGTAACACTATCTAGGTTCAAGCCAGCAGTGGCCTCCCACCACCTCTGGCAAAGTGTTGGGAAGGGTCCAGCTACAACGTCTATGAATCCTTCAGCACTCCAGTATGAATCACATCAAGCCCTATAGACTTAGAAACACTGAGCTCACACAACTGTTTCTTGACAATTTCTGTGGCCACGGTTGGGAAGTCACTGCTCTGCTGGTCACGGTCCTCTAATTCAGAGGACTCAGCAGAGTAAAAACTATCCCTGTTAAAAACCGAGGCCGAAAACAAACAAACAACAACTACAACCCCCCCTCTCCCCTCCCCCAAACCAAGAAAAAAACACCACATGAAATGCCTCAGTCTTTTCCTTACGTTATTATAGACAATGCAGACAGAAGGTGATGTTTCCTCTCCTCTGTCATTACAAATCATATCAGCATTACTGCAGCTGAAACTGTTTGTGATTTCCACTGGAGAACAGACTCCTGAGTAACATTCTGCTGTAACAGCATTTGTTAAACAGTTCAGTAGAAAAGTAGAATGTGTATGGAGAGAATCAAGAGGTTAAAGCTTCAATTTACTCCAAAATCCTTGTCTTTCTTTGCAGAGAATGTGGATTTATTGCATATGGTACGCTATTTCTGCCTGTGTTCTGAGAGAATTTTTACCAAGAATTTTATCCAAAATGATTTGACTCTCACTTCACAAAAAAATTGCTTCTCTGTGGTCATTAGGTGATGCTGAGTAATTCAGACACTGTAGTTACGTGCCCTTTCAGGCAGACTTTCTTGCATCCAGCAAACTCAGGGTAGGGACAAAGAGCACATTCGTCTGGCGGCAGTAAGCCACGGAAGCAACCCTTCTATTTTCCACACTATCAGTTGAATAGGGAAGTCTTCACTCTATCAGGTGCCACAGGACAGTAGAATGTCTCTATATGCATTTGAGCTTTGAGAAAAGTCTGTCTTAGAGGAGACTGAATGTTTGCATGCATGTTTGATTGAATATACAACCTCTACAACTCTGTGAATCTAGTGAGCTAAATATGTAGTCATGTATACAGCAAGGTGGTGCTTTTACATAGTGAAGTTGTTGTTTCCTGGTAGCGTTTATTTGAAGACACTCTTATCAACTACTGAAAGTAAAGACAAATGTTTCTCTGTAAACTTTTTCTAACTGCTGAGGCAGGAAGAGGGATTGGCAGTACATGTTGGAATGACGTCACAGGTAATCCTTATCAACAGATTCCCTTCTTATCTATACAGCACGGATGACAGCTCTGCTCTTCAGAGTTCACAAGTTAGTCAGAAGACCTCTAGCTTTTTGCTCTGTGACAGAATTGCTGACTTTCTCCTCTCCTCTCCTCTCCTCTCCTCTCCTCTCCTCTCCTCTCCTCTCCCTCTCCTCTCCTCTCCTCTCCTCTCCTCTCCTCTCCTCTCCTCTCCTCTCCTCTCCTCTCCTCTCCTCTCCTCTCCTCTCCTCTCCTCTCCTCTCCTCTCCTCTCCTCTCCTCTCCTTCTCTTGTCCAGATATTTTATAAAACTTACAAGGAGAAAGTAAATGTTATGGTACCCTCACTACTTAAAGCCTGGGAGATGTTAGATGCTCTCATTAGGAAGATGGAAGAGTTAAGACACATGCAGAACACAAATTAATTAAGTGCATATTGCTGTGAAACATTTTGTGCTATCAGTTCTTTAAACTATCTCCACTGTAAGATTCCTTGCAGTTAGACCTAGCCAAGACTCTACACACATATTCATACCACTTCTTTGCCTATACTAGAAATGGAACCATGGAAAAATGTTTGTGAGAGAGTAATAGAACTGTAGCCATTGTGAGAAAAGATGGAGTAAATGTACAAAGGCAAAAGTAGCAGAAAAGCAAAATAGAATCCAACTGTTTTGAAAAAAAGGATCACAAGGGCTGCATTTTGTTACCTATTCTCAGTTTGCACAAGTCTTTGGGATCTGACTGCCTGTAAATTAACTTAGGCCACAATGAACAAAGCATCTCTGAATCTTTTGGACAATTTGAATCACAGTAATTCTCATTCCAGTGATGCAAGAGCAAAACTACCAAAATGCTGCTGAAAGACTATCCAAACAGTGTCTTAGAACTTCCAGCACTCACACCTCAACTATATACACAAGAATACCAAACTGGGGTCTGAGATAAAGCTGAAGGGAGATAACAAGACGCAAGGAAAGAAAGCTTAACAAAGACAGTTTTTACAGCATGCCTTTTTCCCCCACAGTATTTAGAGCTGATTAGCAAATGTGGAAGTATGTAATCACCAGTGAGCACAGAGGTAGAAAGAACTAGGAATAAGTCACTTGTTTCAGCCACATAAGTATTTTGTGACAGAATAACCACGGTGAGATGTTGAAAAATGCTGCATGAACTGCCACAGTAGGGAGAACAATCAGATTGGTAGAGGTAGGAAGACCTGGATTTTAGGAAGGATCTAAGTTTTGGGAAATTCTGGATGTCAGGTATCTCTTTTTAAACCGGTCAACCAATATACTCCATTCCCCTGAGCAACCCGCAAGACAGGGAGGTAAACAGCTCTGTCCTGGCGTTCTGCTTGTTTTAGTCTTTTTGGAAGCAGATACCAAACTGCTCTGACCATCCCCGTCAAATCCCAGCTTCCATGTCATCATGTCTCAGCTGCCAGCTCCCACTGCTCTGTTTTTAATGTCTCGGGGAAGTGATTCTCCTCCTTACTTTTTGAAGTAAAGAAGCAGTCCTCAATCTTTCCAATATATACGCTTCCGGAAGCAAAGACACAAAGACTGCCATCACCTGAGAAGCAGCATAAACAGAGTCAACAATTGATGTAGTTTTCGTGCATTTCAGTTCAAGATAATAATAAGGAAAAAGAACCTGGGACTGTGTTCACCGCTTGAATGGGCTGCTGGACGCAGATCAGAGAGAGCAAAATCCAAGTCAGTACATTGGCCCTTCTGTTGGAAGAGGAGGAGCAGTGCTATCCATAACCCGCAGTATCTTGCTATAGAGCAGAGGCCACTAGTCCATGGGACATCAGGTTGAAGCAGGCTGGTAGCAGGGAAAATATCAGGCCAAAGCAGGCTCAATGGGCAGGCAGGACAGCAAGGCCATTGGGGAGAAAAGAAGCAAGTAGCTGAGGGGAGACACAGAAACACCTACTTTGTCCAACAAACCCACCAACCCAGAAAGCCTGACAACCAGCAAGACCCGTGATCACAAGGAACTGCAGACGGGAACGATGCAGCTGATTTTCTGGCAGAGAAGGTGGGTGGAGAACTGCAGAAATGCACCAGTTTCCCTCCCTCCCATTTCCTTCAAGGGTGTTTTTCTCAGAGCTTTTCTCGCTCTTCTCCCCACAGCAAGCAGCCAAGCTGGGAAGAGGAGATTGCCTCTAAACTCAGCAGAGTGCCTTGAGCACAGAAAGCTGGTAGGAAACAAGTAGACGTAGTTTCCAGCTGCGGCAGCCACAGCGGCAAAGCCTGCGCAGTGACAGAAATGAAGACTGTTCCAGAGGTAAGGAAGGGTTGCCTTTCTTTTTTGCTCACAGCTCTGATTCTTCATATTACCGGCCAAGAGGATTCGGGCAATGGGGTTTGTGAACTTTGTATGCCCGTGTCTCACAGCATGTGGGGATTTAGGGTTTCTGGCTCTTCCTGTTGCCGTTCTAAGGCTGCATTCAGAGAACAGAGAACTGCAACATGGGAATGATTTTACAGAAGGTGGCCACAATTTTCAATGTGAAAATCAACAAGGCTGTTGCAACAGATAATTCAGGAGCACAGCAAATGTAAATAACTCACTCTTTCCTGAGTGCCAAGGGGTAAGAGCTTACACATTGCAGAATAGCAACCCTTTTCCCTTTTCAGCTGAGTAAAGCTGTTTGGTGCTCACTTCTCTGCCTTAGTCTGTATTTGGAAAGCAAAAGCTCGGTGTTTTATTACCCTAAGAAGTCAGCAGCATTGTATTACCCAGGTACAAAAGCAGTACAAGCTTTGTAATAAGTTTACAGGATGTCAAGATGACATTGTTTTTGACAGGTTATGTTAATGTTAATGACCAAGTGAATGGACATTTAAAAGATACTGGACAACAGCCTTTTTTTATTCTTTGTTTTTGTTTGTTTGTTTGTTTGTTTTTTAAGCATGGTGACAAACGTGTTTGAACATAATCTTTAGCTGATGCATGTAAGGGAGCAGCCCAGGCAAACAAGGAAGGAATCTGGAAGCTGAGAATCATAGAGGCAGGCAAGAAGTAATGGCCTTGCCAGCAAGAGCTGCAAACCCCCTGTACAGCAATGTGGAGGGTAAAGCAGGTCTGGTGACAGGAGCCTGGGGGAACCAACAGTCAAGACCACCAGGCAAGTCCACTGTGAGAAGACAGATTCCAGGTGAAATCTGTCAAATCAAGTCTGTAGGTCAGGGTGCAAATCATGGTATTTGGAAAGCCATAGATGTGGTTTCAATGCTGCTGCTGCTGCAAAGCTCAGAGGGAGATCATGCATGAAAACTATAGAAGGCTGCTCCCATTCTGGGCACTCCGTGGTATTGTGTGAGCAAGATTTCTTCTAGCTCAAACGGCTCCAAGGCATATCAAGATTTCTCAGACAGCTTTACTTCACCAGAGAGCCAGACTCAAGTTCGGGGAGCTGAGTGAGGGCTGCGGTGGGGCAGCACAAGCCAGCCCCTAGCACTGGCATGGGAGAATCTCAAACTGACACTTCCCTCAGCATTTGGACTACTAGATTTACTCCTTGTACGCTACTTGACTCTAGTCAGAAGTGAGTTTCTAGGAGTGTAGTGAGAAGGCATGGTGTATGACCAGTGCTAAATGTATCGAGTTGTCCTTTCTTCATATCTTTCTGTATGTCTCCTTTTTTTTGTTCTCTTCAGAGCAGTGACCAGGAGCTGGGGACAGGTACAAAGAAAGAACGATGCCTTCAGGAGAAAAGCCTACTTCTGTGTGCGCTTCTTTTCAGTACTCTCCTTGGTTTTGCATTACTCGTCACCTACATCATGATGACTTGTGCTCTAGGTATAATGTGGAATATCCTTTTCCCTGGTTCCTTACCCACCCTGTTTGTAAGATCTGTTCCTCAGTCTGCCTCCGTTGACTATTATGCTCAGTATCTGTGTGAGGGTAAGACATTCAGAAAGACAAAGAAGCATAAAAAAGTACCATCTGTAAAGCAGGTAGACTGTTCTGCCTCCTCCTGGTGTGATAGTAGGGAGATATCCCCATGCTTGTCCTTCTCTGACTGCCATTTGATAAGCCTGGGCCCAGCTTTGTGAGAGAGCAGCATTCTGTTGTCAAACAGTTCTTGAATTTCAGCGTCCTGACTTCCAGCTTCTCTGACCCTGCTCCATCTGTAGTCAACTCCAGGAAAGTGGGTCTGAATATGAGATTTAGAGCTTCTCTTCTACTTTTCCATCCCTGATTTAATAAGCCTAGTTCCAGTTTTCTAGTACCAAAAACTGCATTTATGTAGAGAAAACTCATATTCTCCTATGCAGTGGGGAAGCTGTGAGGAGAGGCCAGGAATAGCCAGTTATCTTTCCAGTTCACTAAAAAGCTATCTGCAGAATAGTCTACACAAATGCTTACGTCTATAGATGGCTAAATATTGCAGCTGTGTTTATATTGGTGAATACACGTATCTCCTACTCCAAAATAAGCACTCCTGACTCTTCATCCGGCTTTTTTCTTCAACTTCCGCATGTATGTTTCACTACAGAAACTAAGGAAACAATTGTTAGTTTTGATCGTGTCTATTTCCACTCCGCATACCTTCTTCCACGTTAACAGTTGAAACCATAGTATGAAAATCTTGCTTTGATTTGTAAGTGGTTTTATTTAATGATGCAGCTGATCTTATTTGATACAAGACACTCTGACACAAAATGAGAACATACAGCCAGGGGTTCACAGTATTTTAGGTAAAGGAGGTTTTTAATCAAAGCAAGATACACTAGCAAGGTTTTGTCCTGTTTTATCAGGCGTCATTACCAAGAAATGTTTGTTTCCCATGCTTGAATGTCTCCCTGTGTGTATTAACCTTTTCTCCTTACCTGCTCTGTGCTATGTCCTCCTTTTGCTCTGTGTGTTAACATCACCAGTAGTTTCTTGGTTATCGTTTGGTCAGATCAGTGCATGCTGTTTCAGAGGAACCAGAGGAAAGGTGGAGTAATCCAACCTGCGGCTGCCGAGATAGAACATCTAGAGGGCACCACCTCTAGACTGACTACCTGTCTCATACCTAAAGAATCTCCCTTGCAAAGTGCAAAGGCAGCCTTGGTGTGAAGTCAAAGGCAGGGTGTATGCTACTGCATCTTCAGCAAAATCTTACAAGATATGAAACAGTTCTCAGTGAGCAATGCAGCTTGTATAAAAAATAAATCTTATTATAAGATTCCTCTCTCCTCTCCTCTCCTCTCCTCTCCTCTCCTCTCCTCTCCTCTCCTCTCCTCTCCTCTCCTCTCCTCTCCTCTCCTCTCCTCTCCTCTCCTCTCCTCTCCTCTCCTCTCCTCTCCTCTCCTCTCCTCTCCTCTCCTCTCCTCTCCTCTCCTCTCCTCTCCTCTCCTCTCCCTTCCCTTCCCTTCCCTTCCCTTCCCTTCCCTTCCCTTCCTTTCCCTTCCTTTTCTTTTCGTTGTTGAATGTGTTGTCTTCATTCTTCAATGTCACTGCTCAGTTCTCTCGTTTACCTTCCTACCCAGGATCATGTGATGTTGAACCGAGTCTTGCACTCTTGGCCAGACTCCTGAATTCGAGGAATGACACTGTAGAGCCCTGTGAGGATTTCTACAAATATGCTTGTGGCAGCTGGGAAGGCAAGCACTCAAGCACAGAAGTATCACGAAACAGCTCTGATGTGCTGTTGGAAGAAAACCAGCTGATACTGAAAAGGCTTTTAGGTAGGAAGAAGTGGTTAGTGTGGTACCTTCAGCATCTTGTGTGCCTCCGGTGCCGCAGTGGTATAAGATGCTGCTTGCAACACTGGAGGCCCAGGGTTCGAATCCTCCCTGTGGCGCAAGTGGCAGAAATGCTGCTCTCCTACACAGAAGGGCTTGAATCCTGGGAGTTGGACTCGATGATCTCTAAGGTCCCTTCCAACTCGCACAATACTGTGATACTGTGATCTTCCTCAGTCAGAGATGAGAATATCAGTAACTGAGTGCACAACCATTCCTATCAGGAACTAAGTCCAGTGTTTGTTTGTTTGTTTGTTTGTTTTGTTTTGTTTTGTTTTCATTCTTCTATTGTAGCACGTGCAGATTTACACCTGAGAAGTCGTATTAAAATACTTAGTTTTCAAACATTTTAGTTCTTCTCTCCAAGTGTAACAGATGGAATTCACACTTTAAAACTCAGGAAAATGGATCATCTTCTTACTGCCTTCTAAAAGTAGATGCTTTTTGCTGCGCATGTCTGAATGTGCATTCTGGCTATGTCCTGATTCAATATGAGACCAAAGCCTACATATGCACCATCATGATGTTGTTGTCAGTTTCCATGCAGAGAAACTCGTGTATTTGGTCTCAGGAAGAGTCCTGGCAAACACTAGGTCTCTTGCTTTGGGTTACTCGGAGAAGTGTGGATGTGTTTACTAAATTGGTCTGAATTAAAGGGAAATATGATGTTCTCTTAAGAATTTCTTTTGGTCTAATAGTGCCCATCTTTATTACCTCCTTTGTAGTTTTTCGTCTATTTTTTTTCCCCTCAGAGACCCCACACTTTGAAACAAGAGGCTCGGCTAAGGAAAAAGCAATCCAGTTCTATCGTTCATGCGTGGATACCCAAAGGACAGAATCCCAAGGAAATTAAATATTGAAGGACCTCATAAATCAGGTGAATGTTTGTGCTACTTCCTCTCTTTCCAAAAGATGACTCTTGTGAGGGATAGGAAAGGGTGATGTTCAGGCTATATGATCCTATATGACAGAATTTTGCTAGCATCTGAAATAAACTCAAGGATGACAGACCAACTTCTGGGAGAGAAATCTTTGAATGTTGTTTAAGGATTTGGCTTTCTGATCATAAGGCACATAAATCTTTCTGTTAGCAAGTCACATTTATGCCGTCTCCAAGGAAGACGCAGAACTCTTACCAGCTGGAGGAAAATGACTTCAGGCCAACCTGTGTATCTGCTTGTCAGGGAGGAGGGATGACCCTACATCCCTGACGTTTTTTGTTAAAATGAATAACTTTAGAGAAATGTGCCCTCTTTCCTCTCTCCTTTGCAATTTTTTTTTTTCCCTTTTTGTTTTTCCTTTACACCATTCTGCTGATAATTATAACACATTTTTGCTGTGTTACAGAATGGCAGCATGGTTGAGGCTAGAAGGTACCTCTGGAAATTGTCTTATCCAAGCTCCTGTTCAAGCAAGGCTCCATCTAGAGCCATCACCCAGGACCATGTCTAGACGACTTTTGAGTGTATCCAAGGAGACAGACCCCACAACCTCTCTGGGCAACATATGCCAGTGGCCAGTAAACCACACAATGCTTCCTGCTGTTCATACAGAATCTCTTGTATTTTCGTGTGTGCTCATTGCCTCTTGTCCTATCATTGGGCACAAATGAAGAGCCTGATTCCATCCTTCTTGCGCCTTTTGATACATCTATACACGTTGAAAAGATCTGTTCTGAGCCTTCTCTTTTCCACACTGGACAGTCCCATCTCTCTCAGCCTTTTCTTGTAGGAAGCTAGCATCCCTTAACCATTTTTGTGGCCCTTCTCTGGACTCTCTCCATTAGTTCAAGTCTCTCTTGCATTTTAGAGCCCAGAACAGCACACAGTACTTCAGGTGTGGCTTCACTAGTGCTGAGAAGAGGGAAAGACAATTCTCTTGACCTGCTGGCAGTACTTTTCCTAATTCTGCCTAGGATGCCATTAGCCTTCTTTGCCGTAAAGGCACATCACTAGTTCCTGCTCAGCTTGGTGACCATCAGAACTCCCAGGTCATTTTCTGCCAGACAGATTTTCCGCTGGGTGGCCCTTGTGATATACTGGTGCTTAGAGCTGTTCTCCACATGCAGAATTTTGCACTCCCCCTTGCTGAACTTCATGAGGTTCCTGTGAGCCCATTTCTCCAGATTGACCAGGTCCCTCTGGATGACCCTCTGGTGAATCAGCCTCTGCTCCCACTTTGGTGTCATCTGCAAATTGGCTGAAGTTATGCTCTCCTCCATAATCC
This sequence comes from Excalfactoria chinensis, assembly GCF_039878825.1. Taxonomy (NCBI): domain Eukaryota; kingdom Metazoa; phylum Chordata; class Aves; order Galliformes; family Phasianidae; genus Excalfactoria; species Excalfactoria chinensis. The sequence continues at coordinate 74,455,090 of NC_092825.1, forward strand.
ATACTGTTAATGAAGACAATGAACAGGCTGCACGCAGAAAGAATGACTGGGCTATGTTGGTATTTACTGGCCTCCAACTAGACTTTGCAACTTTGGATCCAGCTGTTCATCCAATTTTTATTCAATCCACTTCGCTTGTCTGCACATTCAGCTCATTCATTCATATCTTGACTATGAAGTTCATGTAGGAGACAGAGTCAAAAAGCTTTACTGAAGTCCAGGAAGATGATATTCATGACTCTCCCCTCTGTTACTAGGCCAAACGTTTCATTAGGGAACCTTATCTTGTTGGTCAAGCATGACTTCCTCTTGGTGAAGCTGTGCTAGCTATTCCTGATAATTTTCTTCTTCATGTGCCTCAAAGTGTTTTCCAGGATTAGGAGCTCCATCACCTTCCCAGAGACTGAGGTGAAGGCGATCAACCTGCAATTCCTTAAGTCTTCTTCCTTACTCTCCCTGAAGACAGGAGTGACATTTGCTTTCCTCCAATACTCTGGCACTTTTCTCAGTCTACACGATCAGTCAAAGATTACTGAGAATGATCTCATAATAATGTCTTCCAGGTCCCACAGCACTCATGGGTGCATCCCATCAGGACCTGTGGACTTCTATATATCCAGTTTGCCTGAGTATTCCCTGATCTGTTTCTCTTCCACCAAGCGTACATCTTCCTTGCCTTTCCTCATAGTCTCTGGTACCTAGATTTCCTGAAGGTCAGTCTTGCTAGTAAAATCGCTTTGTTATTGATATATTTACAGAAGCCCTTTATGTTGTCTTTGATATCCCTGGCCAAATTCGACTCCTTTAGTTAGAATTAGGGCTTTATTCCTCCATACTTAGACAGTGCCCCCCAGGCTATCTGCCATTGCTTCCATTCTCTGCAGGCTTCCTTTTTGTGTTTGAGTTTGGACAGAAGCTCCTTGTTCGTCCACATAAGCCACCTGGCATTTTCTGCCTGACTTACAATTCACTGAGATGAAGTGTTTTGAGCCTGGGAGAATATCAACCCTTGAATATCAACTAGGTATCATGGGCCCCTCCCCTCAGCCGCCCCAGTGTCATCTTGCAGTTTGTTGCGTTGCTTAAATGAAAATTACAGGTAAGGAAGGTATGTAGAAATCTTCATGAGTTTCTTCTGTTGCTATTTGCTTTATTGTTTCTCAGTTGTCATAATGACTGAGCTTGTAGGGGTGAAAAAAGTTTGTAAATATGAATCAAGCCACTGTTTTTCTCACCACTGGTCATGCTGTTTCTCTCCTCTCTAGGTTGGTGGATGGAACATCACAGGCATAGGGAAAGCAAAAGATTTGAATGAAACTCTTCAAATTCTCATGGGCAGATACAACACTTTTCCCTTTTTCAGAGTGCATGTGGGACCTAGTCTTTTTGATCCCAAGACCAATGTAATTCAGGTGAGTGAAATAAGAACAGAGAATGATCTGGAAGCGCTGGGAGTGAAGAGTCACTTACACAGTTCATGAGATCCAGCCCTGCTCAAGTTAAGCCTGCGGTCTTCTCTCAAGAACGTTTTCCTAATGTTTTATTTAAGTTTCTTAGTTTCACTACACATAAACACACACACACACAACCCAACAAACAAACCAACCCACAGTTCTGAAAAGTGAGCAGATAAGAAAGAATTCATTGTTTTCATCTCCTCTGTTTGGAGATGTGCAGATTTCCACTAGTTTCATACTCGTAGTATGCTGTTGATTTTGCAGCTCATGGAGAAATATTTAAGAGTATTTATATTTGAATTCCAGTCACCACGGATTTGTAATGAGATTGCGAATGAGCTGCAGATTGTGATGGATACGCAAAAATTGCTTAGTAAACATTTTTCAAAAGGAAAGCAAATTGTTAGCATTTCATATTCTGTGACACAGAGACAAAAACCATTTCTTTAACATCTTATTCCATTTCCAGTGTTTCTGGCAATACTGAGATATTTGTCTTTTACTCCTTTTCTGCAGATTGATCATCCTGAGTTTGAGATTCCTGCTGAAAGTAAATTCCAAAAGACAAATTATCTTGAGGTAACATATCAGAGGCTGGAGAAAGGTAACAAAAGCTGTTTGGTGTAGGGCTCTCCTTGAACTGATTCCTGGTTCAGAGTGCCCTATTTCCATGGGGTATGCTCAGAGACCTCTGAAAATGACTCCAAATGGAATTTCTTAATTAGCTGTTTAATTTCCTAAAAAAAGGGTTGTTTCCAAATTGTAACCAATTTTTAGATGCCAGAGTTAAAAATGTTAGTGTAGAAAGAAAAGGTTATGATTTATGTATTTATGTGATTATTCACTTGTTGTTATTTTGTTGTTGTTGCGTTTCACCTTGCAGAATGTTTAAAATAAATAAATATATATTGTTCAAAGTAAAGTTCATATGCAAGCATTTGTGTCACAGCTCGTGAACATAGAAGCAATACTGCCATTTCCTCTCCAGCCAACATTCTGACTTGCCGTGTCACTATCTACTACAGGTCTCTCCTTTGAGTCCAGAGATAGCTCTAAAGCAATTATGATATCTGAAGAAATAGTCTTCAGATGGAACAAAATTAAGATTATTTCCTTTTGGGATCACACTGCTCTTCGCTAAAAGGGAGCTATGTTTGGTAAAGTGGATTCCGCATGAAAAATGACATGAGGATGTTGTGGTGAAGAGGACAGATTTTTGGACAGGACTGTTGTGGTTTAAAAAGACTGAAGTTTACGTAGTCAGGATGGATGGATGAATGGATGGAGTGAGTAACTTTTGGTCATGTCTCTCCCTGTGGTCACATGCTCACGTGTATTGCAGGTTCTCCGTGTGTATCTCTCGTACTTGGAGAAACTGGGAGACCTACTTGGAGGTCCACAGGATGGTCCTCCTCATTCCTTTTCCCTTACCTTCCACTTCCTCCACATGTGCAACTGTTTAGTCAGAATTCTCATGGTGGGCCATAGGCTTGCAGTAAAGACATTCTGAACTTGGCTACCGCTTGACTTTTCCTAACAAAACAAAGAATATAGGTTCAGCTTCACCTCTCAAACCAGCCACACTAAAGCCAAATGATGAAACAGGTATGAATTACAGTGATTAGCATCTCATTTCAACAAGATAATTGATGAAGTAAGCACAGATTTCCACTTCTAGATACTATTTTTTATGTACCTGCTATGCTGGAGCATAATTGTCTATAGATTACTTGTTCTGGCTGGAAGAATATAAGGCTACCTCTTCTGACTTTCAGTTAGAGATTCTAACTGCTACACAGAAGAGGAAGAAGACAGAGGGATCCTGTCCCATTTATCATGACAAAGAAGCGTTTTAACTGCAAGGAAGTAGTTTGAAAGTGATATTACCAAGATAACTAATAATCTCTCTGCCTTGGAAAGGCAGATGGAAAAGAGTACTTTGTGTAGGAGAGCATTTTTAGGTCTTTCACTTCCTTGAGTGAAGATGTGAGCATTTTCTTTCCTTTTCTTCCCTGGCGTCTATCTTCAGTGATCACCAGGAAATGGAGTAATTTTCCTTGCACTGTTAGAGGAGGAGGAGATGTCACCAGACTTCTTGACAGCCTAACACTGTGGAATGAACTCATGTTTAGGGTTTTGGAGGAGCTGAGCTGTTGTTTGCTTTTTTCTTTACCACAGATTTGATCTCAGGTAACTGATGTCTCGCTTTTAATGCCTATACTTGTACGTTATACCTGATGCCTAAGTCTCTTCCTGAATTGCACAGTTTCTTGATATATCCCTTTTGAGTTGATGAGACATATTCACTGTGGACTGTTGTATGTTAAGAAACCAAACAGGAGACTCCTCATTTTTATCGGATAACTTAAAATGGTTATTACAAAGTGGGTTATCGTGTTTTGCTCCTGCGTAGGGGCTTTTAAAATGTTATAGTTGTCACTATATGCTTGTTTTGAATGCCCCAAATTAGACTAATCAATTTGCATACAGACAATTTAAATTTAAAATTATTTCATCAAAGTGCTCCACTCATCCACTTTGCTCTGCTCTCCTGCAAAGAAAATATACAAGATTCACCTTAGTGATTTGAAATCTGGAGAAACACAACTAATACTGTGTGGGAGAAATGGCATAAGTGTTAATAGAGTCTGCGTCTTGCCCCAGTATGGAAAGTGCATATTTTAACCATTCTGCTTACTTGCAGAATGTAATGTAGTAGTGAATTCAAACACTTTCCTGATATAAGAAGAAAAAATCGTAAGGGTTCTTTTGATTGAACAGATTCGGGCTTAGTGGTAAAGCTTGAGAAGGGTGTCTTATAAGTAGGATAGGACACTGAAGAATGAGTACAAAGGACTTTCAGAAATGAATTCATAGGAACTTTTTTAAGTAGTACAGTTGAGTATGCAGGCAAATTTTAAAGCAAAAGCTTTGAGGTATTTTCTTGAAGACTGTTTCTTTGACTAGTTAGAAGTTACAAATACTGTAATGCCATCTATGGTTGTCTAGGACAGCAGTCTTCAGGTGTTTATTAACTATAGAGTTCTTTAAGTATATAATTGCACCACTGTAAATTACATACAAGAATAGAAATGAAGATGAAATAATATTTTAAATCTTAATAATGCAAAAAAAAAAAAATGGTTATCACAAAAATATCAAGAATACTTGTGAAAGCAGTGTGCTTGAATATGGTTTGTTATTTTTGAGAATCTCTATTTAACACTGTGAGACCCAATGGTTCAAAGGTGTGGCTGTAATTTCAGTTTATTTCCATCCTTAGTTTTAATGGGTACCTCACAAATATTCAAATGGAAGAAGAGCATCTTTGGATGCAGGTACTAAATCATGGCACTCATTTTTTTGATTCCATTTGCCATTTATGCACAGGTTTTTGCTGAAATTCAGCTAATAATCTCCATTTTCCCCAGAGTAAATCAGTTGTTCTAGCACAGAACACACAGAATCACACAGAATCACAGAGCTTTAGGGGTTGGAAGGTACCCCTCGAGATCAGTGAGTCCAAATCCTCTGCTAAGACAGGTTTCCTACAGCAGGTTACACAGATAGGTTTCCAGATGGGTCTTGAATATCTCCAGAAAAGGAGATTCCATAACATCTCTGGGCAACCTGATCTGGTGCTCCATCACTCCGATGCTGATTAAGTTCTTTCTTGCGTTAACACGGAACTTCCTGTGTTCCAGATTGAATAATTCAGTAAGTAATTGATTGTAGGTCTGTAGGAAATAAAGCTCTACAGATCCAGTACAGCGATGCAGAAAGCATTCCTATCCTTTACTGCATAAAAAGGCACTGAATATTTTATTTCTACTTCCCTTGCTCTCCCATTTTGCCTCCCACCTTTGTTGTCTCAGCTGTGCACAATGATACATGCAGACAAGGGACTGCATTTTTTTGCTAACTGTTCAAACAAGGCAGTGAAACACTTGTGTCTTCCCACTACCATAACAAAATTTACATTTTTACTAATTCCTTGGCATAGTGCATATCAGTCCCGCTGCTTCGTGTGGCTCCTGCTCAGGTCAAGACGTGCCATTTCCAGCACTGCACACAGGGAAGCTCTTGTCTTCCTGCAGCCCGCTCAGCGCTGTGGCAGTTTTGGAAAACTGGAGGAAGTCGGTTTGTTGGAATCCAGCGCTTCTGCTGTGTGCTGTGCTTCTGATCACTCTTCTGATCACTCTCCTTCCCAGGCAGCCATGCCAAGGCTGCTTGTGTCTGTGAGACAGCACGCTTGTTTAACATTCAGATGTCTCTGGTTCGTTCTCTGAAGGCTGCTCGAATGAGACTGATGCTACATTTAGCTGTTATGACAGAACAACTAAAGCACAACTGGGAGAGTCTGCAAGAATCTGCCAAACCTGGACACAGTACTGCAGATGGGGCCTCACAAGGGCAAAGCAGAGAGGGACAGGCACCTCCCTGTCCCTGCTGGCCACCCCTCTTCTGATGGAGCCCAGGGTACCGTTGGCTTTCTGAGCTGCAAGAGCGCACTGCTGGCTTATGTTCAGTTTTGCATCCACCAGGATCTACCAGGTCCTTCTCTTCAGGGCTACTCTCAAGAACTGCTTCTCCCAGTCTCTCTATATGCCTGCAATTCCTCTGGCCCAAGTGCAAAACCTTGTACTTAGCTGTGCTGAATGGCATCCCTTCCTTCCATTGTGTCAACCACACCACTCAGCTTGGTGTCACCAGCAAACCTGCTGAGGGTGCACTCAGTTCCATCACCGATAGCACTGACAAAGAAGTCAAAGAGCACTGGTCCCAAGACAGACCCTGGGGGGACACAGCTCGTTACTGGCCTGTGGGAATACAAGAAGGACTTTACGGAGCAGCAGCTGTGGAGAAAGATAAAAAGCACGAGAACCAAGGACAGCTCTAGAAGAAGAAAGAATGGCTCTGACTGGATAAGCGCCCACATGAACAGTTGAAGAAGAGTTTGTGGAATGTTCTGTCGACATGTAAAGGGTGAATGGGAAAGCTAGGCAAAGCAAACTTGTAAAAGTAGAGAAGTGATATGAAAATTTGTAATAAACGATTTGGATCGTTCACATCTGACTCTGTGCATCAGATGCAGCACCAGCCTTCACCTGGTCACAGAACCAACAATCAATACCCTTTGTCTGTGGCCTTTCAACCTTATCCACCGGGTGGTCCACCCATCAAGTCCACATCTCTCCCATCTGGAGATAAGGTTGTGATGGGGCACCACATCAAAGGCCTTGCACAAGCCCTGATAAGTGACACTGGTCGCCTTCCCTTTCTCTATCAATACCGTCACCCCATCACAGGACAGTAGATTGCTTAGGCACAACCTAAGGTTGTCTAGGACAGCAGTCTTCAAATGTTTATTAACTATAGAGTTCTTTAAGTATATAATTGCACCACTGTAAATTACATACAAGAATAGAAATGAAGATGAAATAATATTTTAAATCTTAATAATGCAAAAAATTTGTTATCACAAAAATATTAAGAATACTTGTGAAAGCAGTATATTGGAATATGGTTTGTTATTTTTGAGAATCTCTATTTAACACTGTGAGACCCAATGGTTCAAGGGTGTGGCTGTAATTTCAGTTTATTTCCATCCTCTTTCCATTCTCTATCAGTACCGTCACCCCATCACAGGACAGTAGATTGCTTAGGCACAACCTTCCCCTGGTGCAGCCATGCTGGCTCTCTCGGATCACACGCTCATTCCTCATGTGATCTGGTATGTCATCCAGGAGGATCTGATCCAGCATCTTCCCAGGCACAGAGGTGACACTCACCGGCCTGTAGTTCCCCGGAATCCTCCTTGCTCCCTCACTTATTAGTGCAAGTGACGTGACACTTTTTCCAGTCACCCGGGACCTCACCTGACAGCCACAACTTTTCAAATATGAGAGAGAGTGGCTTGGCACCACCTCAGCCAGCTCCTTCAGAACCCTGGGATGCATGCCATCAGCCCCATGGCAAGCATTCAGTCTTGTGAGACAGTCTTGGACTCACTCTGCCCTTACAGTGGGGGCTGAGGGGAGGATTTACTCCCCCAGTCCCCAGCCAGAGGTTTAGGGATTTCTCAGGAACGCGAGAAATACAAGAATCCCGGCTGCCAGTGAAGACGGAGGCAAAGAACTCATTCAGTACCTCAGCCCTCTCCCCGTCTGTTGAAGCCAGCTCTCCTCTGACGTTTGCCAAAGGAGGCACACTCGCTTTGGCCTGCCTCTCCCGGCCAATGTACCTGTAGAATGTGTTCTTATGCTTTGTAACGCCCCTCACCAAGTTCAGTTCTGCCTGTGCCTTGGCTTTCCTGATGCCACGTCTGCAAGTCCAGTCAGCATCCCTGCACTCTTCCCAGCTGACACTCCTGTCTGTATCTTTCTTGGACCCCAGTTTGCCCAGGAGGTCCTTGCTGAGCCATGCTGGTTTCCTGCCTCCTCGGCCCGCTATCTCATTCAGAAGGAACGGAGAGCTTGAGTGCTCTCAGAAAGGCATCCTTGAAGAGTAGCCTTGAACAGAGCAGTGTTGCTGCGCCCTCTGCCACCGCTGTGCTATAGCTTGCTATTTCCGAGAGTAAACCTGCACCTCAGGAAGAACGGGAGAATCCCAGAATCACTATGGCTGGGAAAGACGTCTCAGACCCTCACGTCCAGCCCAACCCGTGCCCACCGTGCCACGGCCCTCAGTGCACACACAGCGTGCTGCACCTTCAGCTGCAGCCTGCGAATCACAGCCTGGTGGTGCAGCAAAGCACGCTGCACAAAGTACCCGCCAAGAGTCCTTCTCCAGCTTGCTCTAAAGGAAAAACTCTGCTATTTCAACACTCATCGTCAAAGTTGTTTTATTGCTAAACCAAGGGGACAGGAGGGCAAAACTCATTTTCTGTCCAAAGTCTTTTGCGCAGTGAGAAACTCTTGGCGCATTTGCAAAGCCCGACAGCCTTCAGCCTGTCGGGCTGAAGAAGAAGAGCCGCGAGGAGGAGGAGGAGGAGGAGGAGGAGGAGGGGAGGAAGCCGTTGCCGTGGCGACGCGCGGCTCGGGCGGGAGCTGTGCGGACGGCAGTAACGCACTGCTCTGCGCGCGCCCTGGAGACGCGTGAACGCGCGAGCGTCCTCCGGCCCCGCCGGGAGCCGCGCAGCCGGTTGGAACGGGTGCCGTTGCTACCGGCTTTCTCGCCGCGACGCCGCTAAGCACGCCCGAGGCCGGTCGGGGCGGACTCGCGTACCGCCGGCGGCCTCTTCCGCGGCGCCGCACGCCTCGGCGACGCGGTGCCCGATGAAGCTGGCTGCGAAGCCGGCTGCGAACCCGGCGGTGCTGTGACGCCACCTGCCGGGAGTGCCGGGAGCCGCTCCCGGAGCCGACCCGACGCCGCGTCGCCAGGTAGGGAAACGGGGCGGGCGGAAAGCGCTTCGTGCCGAGGAGCACCGGGCTCCGCCACCCTCCCGAGTGCCGGCAGCGCCTCCGTCATCAACGCCATCGGCAGCTTTCGGCGGTGCCCGTCTGCTTGTCCCGTCGCGGTTCAACGACAGAGGAAGTGGTGAGTTGCGGAATCAAACTCCCTTAACCAGAAAGTAGTTATAAAGCAGGTATGTTTAATGAGTGATGCACACACACCCTGGTGCAAGGGGGATAGCTCCACCTCACTTGCACACCATATGGAGAAAGCGTGCTGCAGATATGAGCTGAACTAATACATAATCACTAGTTTGCAGGAATGTGGATATTTATCACATTCCTGAAACCCCATTAGCATGCAGTCCCTCCCCCTTTGCGCGTGTGAAGTGAGTCGTGGGGGTGGTCGTGGGATGGGGGATCATCGTCTTCCTTGCTGTAAACTTTCGACCCCATGGGAGGGGCACCACCCAAACTGGTTCCAGCTTGCCCTGCGAACATCTAATCACCAAAATGTTCTTGGGCAGAACCACCCTTATCTTCATGGCCTGTATCCCCCTTGTTATTCCTGACCCAGTGTCTGCACTCCCCATTCTTCTAACAACTTTTACATAAACGATCTTTTCAATTCCCCGCCACAGTTTCTGGGATGGTTTCTTTCTCTCCCTTGCTGGGGGGCCCTTCTCTCACTCTTCAGTGGTGCCGGGGAACGGATCTGCCTGTGCCGCGCTGCTCAGTGCAGCCTGCTCCTCAGACACATTGTGTGGGTATGAATGCACTGCCAGGGCTTGCAACGAAAATTCCCATTTTGAAGCCTCTGCGTGCTCCCAGTTTAATTCCTGATTTCAGTTCTATACAGCGCCCTACCCTTATCAGCCATGGGCAAAATAAAGTAAAAGTTGCATAACCATAAGTCTGTCAGTGCTGAGAAAAAAGAAAGATGCAGAACCTGAGTAGAGAGAAGTTGCTAAAAACTAACTCCAGCAAATAACTCTTTATCCCTAGAAATAAAAACAAGCAACTGAGAGAGCTTGTTAATAATGAGATCATGGAGACAAAGAGCAAGGACATCCAGAAACTCAGCCTAGGAAAACCCCAGATGAACATCAGCCAGCAGAAGGCCATGAAGATATGAACAGAGAGAGACCGTGAGGAATAAAACGACCACCTCAGCAATGCAAGACCAAAGGAATGAAAAGTGCAACAAGTACCAGGTACGCACACGCACGCACGGGAACCCTCGAAAACTTCGAGGGCTAAGCCCTGTCACACCGCACGCACGGGGCCCCCTCCCCAGGCGGAGGGCATCCCCAGTCCCACACGCACGCACGGGAACCCTCGAAAACTTCGAGGGCTAAGCCCTGTCACACCGCACGCACGGGGCCCCCTCCCCAGGCGGAGGGCATCCCCAGTCCCACACGCACGCACGGGAACCCTCGAAAACTTCGAGGGCTAAGCCCTGTCACACCGCACGCACGGGGCCCCCTCCCCAGGCGGAGGGCATCCCCAGTCCCACACGCACGCACGGGAACCCTCGAAAACTTCGAGGGCTAAGCCCTGTCACACCGCACGCACGGGGCCCCCTCCCCAGGCGGAGGGCATCCCCAGTCCCACACGCACGCACGGGAACCCTCGAAAACTTCGAGGGCTAAGCCCTGTCACACCGCACGCACGGGGCCCCCTCCCCAGGCGGAGGGCATCCCCAGTCCCACACGCACGCACGGGAACCCTCGAAAACTTCGAGGGCTAAGCCCTGTCACACCGCACGCACGGGGCCCCCTCCCCAGGCGGAGGGCATCCCCAGTCCCACACGCACGCACGGGAACCCTCGAAAACTTCGAGGGCTAAGCCCTGTCACACCGCACGCACGGGGCCCCCTCCCCAGGCGGAGGGCATCCCCAGTCCCACACGCACGCACGGGAACCCTCGAAAACTTCGAGGGCTAAGCCCTGTCACACCGCACGCACGGGGCCCCCTCCCCAGGCGGAGGGCATCCCCAGTCCCACACGCACGCACGGGAACCCTCGAAAACTTCGAGGGCTAAGCCCTGTCACACCGCACGCACGGGGCCCCCTCCCCAGGCGGAGGGCATCCCCAGTCCCACACGCACGCACGGGAACCCTCGAAAACTTCGAGGGCTAAGCCCTGTCACACCGCACGCACGGGGCCCCCTCCCCAGGCGGAGGGCATCCCCAGTCCCACACGCACGCACGGGAACCCTCGAAAACTTCGAGGGCTAAGCCCTGTCACACCGCACGCACGGGGCCCCCTCCCCAGGCGGAGGGCATCCCCAGTCCCACACGCACGCACGGGAACCCTCGAAAACTTCGAGGGCTAAGCCCTGTCACACCGCACGCACGGGGCCCCCTCCCCAGGCGGAGGGCATCCCCAGTCCCACACGCACGCACGGGAACCCTCGAAAACTTCGAGGGCTAAGCCCTGTCACACCGCACGCACGGGGCCCCCTCCCCAGGCGGAGGGCATCCCCAGTCCCACACGCACGCACGGGAACCCTCGAAAACTTCGAGGGCTAAGCCCTGTCACACCGCACGCACGGGGCCCCCTCCCCAGGCGGAGGGCATCCCCAGTCCCACACGCACGCACGGGAACCCTCGAAAACTTCGAGGGCTAAGCCCTGTCACACCGCACGCACGGGGCCCCCTCCCCAGGCGGAGGGCATCCCCAGTCCCACACGCACGCACGGGAACCCTCGAAAACTTCGAGGGCTAAGCCCTGTCACACCGCACGCACGGGGCCCCCTCCCCAGGCGGAGGGCATCCCCAGTCCCACACGCACGCACGGGAACCCTCGAAAACTTCGAGGGCTAAGCCCTGTCACACCGCACGCACGGGGCCCCCTCCCCAGGCGGAGGGCATCCCCAGTCCCACACGCACGCACGGGAACCCTCGAAAACTTCGAGGGCTAAGCCCTGTCACACCGCACGCACGGGGCCCCCTCCCCAGGCGGAGGGCATCCCCAGTCCCACACGCACGCACGGGAACCCTCGAAAACTTCGAGGGCTAAGCCCTGTCACACCGCACGCACGGGGCCCCCTCCCCAGGCGGAGGGCATCCCCAGTCCCACACGCATGCACGGGAACCCTCGAAAACTTCGAGGGCTAAGCCCTGTCACACCGCACGCACGGGGCCCCCTCCCCAGGCGGAGGGCATCCCCAGTCCCACACGCACGCACGGGAACCCTCGAAAACTTCGAGGGCTAAGCCCTGTCACACCGCACGCACGGGGCCCCCTCCCCAGGCGGAGGGCATCCCCAGTCCCACACGCACGCACGGGAACCCTCGAAAACTTCGAGGGCTAAGCCCTGTCACACCGCACGCACGGGGCCCCCTCCCCAGGCGGAGGGCATCCCCAGTCCCACACGCACGCACGGGAACCCTCGAAAACTTCGAGGGCTAAGCCCTGTCACACCGCACGCACGGGGCCCCCTCCCCAGGCGGAGGGCATCCCCAGTCCCACACGCACGCACGGGAACCCTCGAAAACTTCGAGGGCTAAGCCCTGTCACACCGCACGCACGGGGCCCCCTCCCCAGGCGGAGGGCATCCCCAGTCCCACACGCACGCACGGGAACCCTCGAAAACTTCGAGGGCTAAGCCCTGTCACACCGCACGCACGGGGCCCCCCTCCCCAGGCGGAGGGCATCCCCAGTCCCACACGCACGCACGGGAACCCTCGAAAACTTCGAGGGCTAAGCCCTGTCACACCGCACGCACGGGGCCCCCTCCCCAGGCGGAGGGCATCCCCAGTCCCACACGCACGCACGGGAACCCTCGAAAACTTCGAGGGCTAAGCCCTGTCACACCGCACGCACGGGGCCCCCTCCCCAGGAGGAGGGCATCCCCAGTCCCACACGCACGCACGGGAACCCTCGAAAACTTCGAGGGCTAAGCCCTGTCACACCGCACGCACGGGGTCCCCTCCCCAGGCGGAGGGCATCCCCAGTCCCACACGCACGCACGGGAACCCTCGAAAACTTCGAGGGCTAAGCCCTGTCACACCGCACGCACGGGGCCCCCTCCCCAGGCGGAGGGCATCCCCAGTCCCACACGCACGCACGGGAACCCTCGAAAACTTCGAGGGCTAAGCCCTGTCACACCGCACGCACGGGGCCCCCTCCCCAGGCGGAGGGCATCCCCAGTCCCACACGCACGCACGGGAACCCTCGAAAACTTCGAGGGCTAAGCCCTGTCACACCGCACGCACGGGGCCCCCTCCCCAGGCGGAGGGCATCCCCAGTCCCACACGCACGCACGGGAACCCTCGAAAACTTCGAGGGCTAAGCCCTGTCACACCGCACGCACGGGGCCCCCTCCCCAGGCGGAGGGCATCCCCAGTCCCACACGCACGCACGGGAACCCTCGAAAACTTCGAGGGCTAAGCCCTGTCACACCGCACGCACGGGGCCCCCTCCCCAGGCGGAGGGCATCCCCAGTCCCACACGCACGCACGGGAACCCTCGAAAACTTCGAGGGCTAAGCCCTGTCACACCGCACGCACGGGGTCCCCTCCCCAGGCGGAGGGCATCCCCAGTCTGTGGATCCACGTGGATCAACCGTCACGCATGGCGGTTGGGAGTGATCACCCCACTCCCCACGGCCTTTTCTTTTTTCTTCCACAGGTTCCACTACTTGAAGATACATCACTGCTGTTGTCCTTTCAGTGGCTTCTCCTTTTAGAAGTTCTGTAAGAAGACAAACCAATTACAAAGGTGCTGCTGTATGTTCAATAACTTCTGGAAAATAAAAATTTCTGTTCATCTGAGTTGTATTGCTATTCTATGCACCATGGATGGCAGTCTGGAGGTGGGATGGCACTGGTGGTTTCACCCATCCAGTGTCAGAATTTGCACGCTCACAATGGCAGTCCCCAGCCATGCAGCACCATTCTGCCATGCCTCAGCTTCATCCCGTTGCAGGGGAACCAAAATGGGCTGAAGTTCTGAGCAGCGCCCCAGGGGACAGAGAACTGGGATGGGAGCACTGTGAGGTTTTACCTCTTGCTGGGGACTGCCGACACTGTGCTTAGCAGAACACAGAACTTCTTGCTGTTGGGCAGCTTCTGCCATTTCTTCCTCACTGACTCCAGCACATCCCAGCTGCATCAGCGCACCTTCACTGCAGGTGGAGGAGGGCTGGCAAGATGCAGCCGCCCCCAGGATGCCATGTCCCCAGGCAGCCCCTTCACCCCCAGGAGCATGGTGGTGCCGCACAGCAGGAAGCAGCACCAGGACTCCAACTCCTCTTAGCAAATAAGTGCTGCTGGAACCCCTGCACCCCTGCAGCACTGCTCCGTCTACCACTCCGTTCCCTTTGCAGCCACTCCATCCTCCTGGAGAGCAGTAGGCGTATGTCTTCAGTGCTGGATGACAAGAAGAAAGCTGCAGGGTGGGGGTCCCACCGCCTGGTGGATTTGACCTCCAACTGGAGATTTCCTTACAATTACTGTCACCTTAGAGTTCACCTCATATAACATCTTCTGGGTGAGGATGGTTGCTGTGGAAGCCCTGAAAGGCCCTTTCTAGGTGAATGCTGTCATCTGGTCTCTTCCCAAGGAGGTCTCTCTGATGCATTTATGACACATGGTTCTGATAGATCTCTGCTCTGCTACATTCTTTCCAAAGGTAGAGTAGAGTAGGGTAGAGTAGAGTAGTATGGAATAGGATTGAAAAGTAGGAAGGAGAGGAGAGGAGAGGAGAGGAGAGGAGAGGAGAGGGGAGGGGAGGGGAGGGGAGGGGAGAGGGGAGGGGAGGGGAGGGGAAGGGAGGGAAGGGGACTGAGGATGAAAGCATTGGGCTGGGAGAGAAAGGTCACAGAGTGGCTGATACTGTACAAAATAAGTTGACTTGCCTAAAAATAGACATGCTCAGGCTGGGATACACATGGCAGGAAACAGTAAGAAACCATAAGGAAATGGCAAGAGAATTGCATGCGAGAGCGATGCTGGCAGGCTGGTGGGTTTTAGCCTCCATCTTGGAAAGATGAAGAAGTCGGGGAAGACAGTGTATTTAACAAAACAGTAAATCAGGAAGTTCCTTCTGCTCCTATCTTATGATTGGGAGTTTCGCCATTAAAGCTACGTGGATCTATTAAAGATCTCAGAAAGCTGCAGCTGGCCCAAGGGGCTCCTACCTCAGGAGCCATTTTCTCAGGCTCCTAGCAAGAAGGTCTCTGTGTTACAGACTTTCTAACCCCCAGACTCTCACTAGCAGCCAGCAGCCTGCACCAGCAACCTGGCCCTGTCTTATTTGTGAGAAAAGTGCAGGCTTTCTCGATTCAGAAACATTGCAGTCAGAATATTGAATCGCACTGACTGCGCAGTGAGGGGAAATGCTCGCTAAGGGTACCATCTAGTGGTAGTAAGAGGCAAAGACTTACAGAGCCAGCGTATTTCCATCCCGTAAAGCAGATGTCGATCCTATCCAGAGGCTGCTCGTAAAGTCCTTCCTTTTCAAACAGACGATGCCAGTGAGTAGGACTGGGATCAGATCTCATCCAGCCCGGCATGTTCTAGCCCTGTGGGGTGAGGCCACACGAAGGAAATCTTTGTTCCTGCACTTTGGCCATAACAACACCAGGCAACACTACAGGCCTGGGGCAGAGTGGTTGGAAGGCTGTGTAGAGCAAATGGACCTGGGGGTATTGGCCGAATCTGGTCTGATCATGAGCGAGCAGCGTGCCCAGGTGGCCCAGAAAGCCAATGGCATCCCGGCTTGCATCAGAAATAGCACTGCCAGCAGGAGCAGGGAAGTGATTGTCCAGCCATACTGAGCTCTATGGAGGCTGCAGCTGGAGTACTGTGCTTGGTTTTGGGCCCCTCACCATAGTAAAGATATGGAGGCCCTGGAGCGTGTCCAGAGAAGGGCAATGAAGCTGCCCAAAGGTGTCTGGAGCACAAGTCTTACAGGGAGCTGGGATTGCTGAGCCTGGAGGAAGCTCAGGGGAGACCATATAATGTTCTGCACCTACCTGAAGGGAGGTTGTGGTCAGGGACAGGTTGGCCTCTTCTCCCTCGCCACTAGCAGTAGGGCTAGAGGGAATGGCCTCAAGCTGTACCAGGGGAGATTCAGGTTGGACGTCAGGAAATGCTTCATCTTTGAGAGGGTGGTCAGGTGCTGGAATGGGCTGCCCAGGGAGGTGGTGGAGTCATCATCCCTGGAGGTATTCAAGACATGTTTAGATCTTGTACTGAGGAGCCTGGTTTAGTGGGAAATGCTATTGATAGGACAATTTGCAGTGAATCACGTTGCACGTGACAGGAGCTGATTTAGCCCCACAGTGACGTTTTCTTATTTCCCTTGCCTCATATATAGCAATGCCATGAACTGAGAGAGCAGGGTCAAAGAAAAGATGAGAGAAGTAACTGCTTTCTCTCTGTAATCATGTCAGTAGTAAATTAAGAGTGCTGAGAACAAGTCTCTAGAAGCCAGGAAACCTGAGCATAGCAAAAAATGCCTGTCTCAACCATTGCTTACAGTCAAAATCTGTCATGCTGTGCTCAGAGTTGAACAAACTTCACGTGTCTGTTGCTCCTTGTGGCAGGCTAGGAAAACCATGCTGCTCCAGCAATGTCTGCATGCCAGAGTTTGTTTCTAGAGCCTTACAGAGAAGAGGCGTCAATTACAAGATGGACCATGAGAGGCCTGCTCTGAGATTGTCTTTCTTGAAATATATGCTGTTTCCTATGTCCTTAGCATGTAAAGCGTGCACAAAGGCCAGCTACATGTAAAAACCCTGGGTGTTTTCAGCCTGGATTAACAGGCACCTAATGCCTGAAGGTGTGAGTGGATGCCTAGTGGGATTTTCAGAAATGTGTACATCTAACTCCTGCAGAAATCACCACCTTGAAAAACTGGAGGCACAGGCATATTTCAAAAATAAAAAGCATTCAATGAGAAGCTGTAGGTGCATAATTTGATGCTTCAATAATCTGATTTAAGAAAGATTAGCCAGACAAAAGTTCCCACCATCTTAATGAGGAGGCATAAACAAAAATATAGGCACCAGGTGCTGGAGTGCTCATTTGGAAAATGAGTCACTAACTGAACTGCAGGAGAAAACAGTGCCTACAGGTGTTTTAGGTGCTCTGTTAAACTTGTCAGGAATTGGTCTTGCACTTCACAGGGACACAGGAAGGATGTAGCCAGAGGGTTACTGCCAATGGCTCTATGTCCAGGTGGAGGCCAGTCGTGAGTGGTGTCCTCAGGGGTCTGTCTTGGAACCTGTGCTCTTCAACATCTTTATCAATGACACAGAGAGCAGGATGAGTGTACCCTCAGCAAGTTTGCTGATGACACCAAGCTGAGTGGTGCAGTTTTTCTGCTGTTAATAAAGAGTGGGGTTTTTTATCTGATACAGGGTGGATCTGACCTCATTTTAGTCAATTCTGGAGCCTGAACTTAAATAAAAGTGTAGAAAATCACACAGCTGGGCTAAGCAGCAGGGATTTGATCCTCCCAGCCTGTGAGTGGAAGACTATCTTAAATGTTTGCAAATTGCTTCCATGAAATTAACTGAACCAAATTAGGGCCTCACTGGAGAATTAAAATATTTAGTAAAAATGTCCTTATTTTTCTTATAGTTTGATGCCGAGGAACACAGGTCATGTCGTAATGATAATGATGCTGCCTTACAGTCTTCACACCGATGTGCTGCTCATCTGCCTTGAGCTGAATAAGGTGAGACAAATAATGCCTCTTATCCATTTTTAAACGCCAGCACACACAGAAATTTTCTTGGTGTAGGTTCTATCCATGAATTTGCAACTCCAAAATTCTTCTGTGTCAAAGACATTGAATAATTAAGATCAATACAGTCTTTAAGCTGCCAGCATATCTGGAATCAAGTCTGGTAAAGTGCTTCTGTTCACACCATCCTGAATAGAACACCCATCTTTTAGAATTGTTTTCAACAACTGAACTGTAAACATAAGAATAAAATGTTGAATCACTTCTTTTTGTTCAGAAAAGGTATTTGTTCAGACAGTTGCTAGATTTTTGGACCTATGTCTTGCTCCAATTTATAGGAGGGAGAGGAGGTTCTTTTAGTGTATGTATACCTGATGGCGAGTTTAAGACACAACAGGTCAAATGTTAGCCCAACCAGTTTATTACAAATCCAAGTTGCTTAGGGTTATGGGGAAGGTAAGATGGGTGACAGAAAACAGGTAGGAAAGAAAAGCAAGGAGTCTTTGCATTAACAAGAGAGACAGTCACCACTGTAGGTGCAACCTGGTGTTTCATCGTAGGTTGGTTGATCTCAGGACCTCGTCCAATCACTGTGAGGGATGAGAGAAAGCCAGGGAACTCTGCAGCAAGCAGGCCACAAGGGGTTCTTCTTAAGAGGTTTTTTCTCCCTCAGGGAATTCCTCCATCTAAGGATTTTTTTTCTTTGTGAGTTCTTCTCCAAAGTATTTATTTGAGAGTGGACCTTTTATCTTCCACTTTTCAGTTTCCTTTTTTGCTTCTTTTCTCAAGGTTAGCGTGACACCCCTGGCCCAACAGAACAGTCAGCAGGGAATGGTGCCTTTCACGCCACCCAGTGGCTGAAAGGTTGTTTGAAATCGATGTGTAAACGACAGTCCGTTGTGGTGAGGAAAGCAAAAAACCCACTAAGCATAGGAGGGGTGAGGGTAAGGATTAAAGGTTACACAATTGCTACAGATTTTGTGGGCTTAATTACACTCTATTTGGGCAGAAGGAAGGTATTACTACACCACACCGCAACACTGCATGTTGCTCCGAAGTTACATAGGAATAGAATTTTGAAGATGCTTTTGAGCATTTCCAAAGCAATTCAAATGCTGAGAGATACGTGTACCAGTTTGGCAAGTTCAAGTATTGTTATAGTCTATAGAACTTGCAAGGGAAAGTGTGTGTGCAGGATGTCCCACCATACAAACCATAAGAGGGGTATTACCAGAGACATACACATCACTTAGCCAAAATCAAAAAGGCCTCACAAAGCAAGGTTTGAGCCAAAAAGCAAAACAAAATGAACCAGTAGTTGTCTTTCACAACACATGCTGCACAGAGCCATAAGGAAAAACACAGGAAGAGGGTATATGCTGTGGCTAATGTTAACCTTTGCTCCCAGGTGAAACCTGAAAATAGTGTTATATTTCTTTTCAGCCATGTTTGTTATTTCTCCAGTGTTCTCAAAAATCCCGGATCTGCAGTGGAATGTCTCCAGTGACCAAGGCTGTCCTGCAATATTTTTCACCTTCCCATCATATTGCAGCTATAGTTCTCCTGGGCTGCCATCAAGTTTGATAAATCTTAACTAGGAAAATGAGAGGGGATGAAGAACAGATATAATTTGATTCCTTTCCCTCTACACAACTGCCCTCATTAAAGATAATGTTGCACTGAACACTGTGCTGTTGGCTTACCCTGCCCATGTTTCCTCTCAGGTTGTACTGTCAGTACTACAGAAAGCTGGATGATGTTTTTGAAAAAGCAAGCAAGATTTGTAACTGCTTTTGCTATCACGTGGCTTCTGCCTGCTGTGTAATGCTGAATGAGATGGGTATAGCTTAACAATACATGCTTGCAAATTGTAGTCATCATTCTAGGGCAAGTCATGGCTTTATTACTTTACAAAGCCTTAAAGAATGTATGGAGTCCAAAGAAGGGCTGAGTGCAGTCTTATTCAATGTCTTCATGCTGTCCAAGTGTAGGACTATACAATAACATTACCCTGATCAGACTGTTCTTGACAACCAAATGGACATTTCACCTTTATTTATTTTGGTTCTGGGAACGATTGAGGGTGCTGGTACACTTTCTTACTTTTTTTCACTTAGACACTGGGTGGTTATCTGCTGTTGCTGTTTACCCAGCTGCACCGTCTTGTGGCCTTCGGTGAGTCAGGCCTCAGCTCTTCTTAGCACTTAGGCTTTTTTGCTTTTTAAGTACTCCTTCCTCTGTGGGACTATGGAGGCAATCCACTGGCTGGTGTACCTCTTTGCCTCTTCCCACGTGTAACGGGGCACATAGCCAAAATCCTTTTGTGCCTTTCTGTAGGAGAAAGTGAAGGGGGTGTTCAGCAGAGTGACCAGGTGTCGGTTGGTTGAGGGGATGTATCTGACAAAGGGCCTGAGCATGAAGCTCACAATCTCCAGCAGCATTGAGAAGTAATAGAGCATTGTCAGAGGCATGGGGAGCCAAGGCTCAATTCCAAAGCCCAGCTCCTTGGTCAGCTCATAATTTAGGTCTGCGTAGCTCATGTGAGGAGTGTCATCTGAGATGTAGTAGAACTGCCCCCTGATATGTCTGGCTTTCTGTGGGACCTGCAAAGCTTTGGCTACCTGCACATGTGCCCAGGCAATGTTCCCCACATAAACAGGGTTTACTAAAGCCTCCTTCCTGGAGAAGCGCAGGTAGACATTTTTATTCAGCAGGCACTTATCCAAATGACCTTGAAGAAATGGGCATCCTTCTCCAAAAATGTACATGGATCTCAGGGCACAGGTCACAAGCGTGCCTCCATCCTTCAACATCTGGCCATCTGCCTTCCGCACAGATTCCTCTGCCAGCCTCTTGCTCTGAGCATAAGGAAACTTGGATGTACTCTCGTAAGGTGTATCTTCATCACCATTGAAAATTGGGTCACCCCTGCAGTTTGGGCCCGCCACCTCTATGGTGCTGGTGTATATGAAGTGCTGAACGTTACAGCGAGCACATGCCTCCAGCAGCATCTGAGTACCTTCAAAAGAGAAACATGGAAGTTAGGTGGCATGTAGAGTTAACTGAAAAAGGATCCAGCCTGGATCTTCCCAGGTCAAGAAAGGTGGGCCTTTCAGGTCAAGGACAGCACCTCTAGTCTGAACTCTGCCAGACCTCCCCTCTATGCAGCTGTGGAAATCCTGTACCAAGCTGGACACGTTCAATGAAACTAGGCCTGCCCTGAACCTGTTCTTAAGTGGTGTCAGTGTAGCAGCAGAAATTTTACACCAAGGAACATTTGCTTTTAATTATGTGGGTTGCTTTTTCATGCTTGAGGAAAATGTTACTCTTTCTTGTACCAAGTAACTTCACTGAGCACAAAGACAGGATCTGGTGCCTGTAGATTGAATTGGCCTATGGCTGAAAACCCTCAGGAGTCTCCATCACATCAGTTTTCTATGGTGTGTGGTGAATACCCTGTTTTCCAGGCTTAAGGATGCTTGTGGGTGGTTTTCTAAGCAGGGGCAGAATTAATGTGGGACCTGATGGTTTGCTTCAAAACTTCACTCAGTGGAAGTTCATCCATCATCCAACAGGAATCTGAGGAGGGCTTGAAGAGAAAGACCTTATGTCAGAACAACATATGATACCATGCAGTCAAAAACCATGGTGAAATATGCATGCTTCCATTTCTGGAATACCCTGGCTTTTGCTTTTAACTTCACTTCAGCAGCTTGTAATGTGACTTTTTGGATAGTATTTTAAAAATACAGGATTTCTTGCTTTCAGTATCTTATCATAATGCTTATCTCAAGGGTAGGAGAAGTAAGCTGGCCAGTTCAAGGCCTTGCAAGTAGCTAGGAGGATTAAAATAGGAAATCCCCATTCAGTGTGGTAAGAAATAAATATTTTAGTAATTTGTTTAAATTGCAAATTGACTCTTTTTTTCTTCTGAGATTTGAGGCAGAAATCACCTTGTATGTTGTGCATGGTGTAATGAGGGGCATTATATATGAAAGAGAAAGTGCCTTTGAAAGAGAAGATACAGTTCAGAGGCATTTGAAAATCTTTGGAAACGAAACATTAAATCAAAATCAGAAAGGTATTGGTAAAAACCTGGAGGACAAAATCCAGTGTTGGTACATAAGTACATTAACAAACCTTCTTAGTCTATTAGAACAATATCCAAAGGCAGCGCAAAGCATTGCTGAGGAAAATACAATGACAAAAAGTGATTCAAAGAGTGAGAAATGTTTGCAGCAAAATACAGCCCCATTAATGATTAAGGGATGAGAAGAATTATTGAATTTAAACTGATAGGGCACAAAAATCCTTTTTTCAAACTTGAGCAAGAAAATAAGAGATGCTGAAACAAATGCAGTATGAATCTGGACGAGGCTGTATGAAAAACTAAAGCAGTACAAGGGAAGAAAAGCCAGGAATAAAGTCACTTGAAAAGTAATTCCAAGCATGTCACTATGTTTAGGTAACACACAAGCCAGGCTCTTCTCAGAAATTAATTAGTAATTTATGTTACTTTAAAAAATAATATTTTAAATAATAGTTTAAATAACTATTCCTGCTATCAGTGCTGTTTGAAAAAACGTAGGAAAGTGAAAAGCTGGAAGAGCTGGATAAAATCAAATGGAGAGCAAGTTTATCAGAACAAACATCACATTATCATGTCAATTGCTGTCCTTTTGGGTTCAATTTCACCCAAATAAAATGTGCTTTATTTGAAAATAAAAGTTGCATGGTAAAAAAATGAGAAGGTTCTTACAGTAACGAGACACCTTCCCTGTATCGTCACCTAGGAGCTGAAGTTTCAGTATGCACAGAAGGCAGGCAGTGCCCATTCATAGCACAGAAGGTTTGTAGCTCAGAGGGATGAGGGTGAACTTGTTCTTTTAGGGAATATACGGAGATTTTGTGACAGGCAGGGGCCTGAGAAAGGTGTTTTGCCCTCTCACCTGTCACGTTGACCTCCCAAAGCACCTGCTTCTCCACAAGGCCCAGTGTGTCAATGATGGATGCCGTATGGATGACGAGAGAGACTCCCTGACAGGCACGGTGCAGGAACTCCACATCTCGGATGTCCCCTTCCAGGATTTTCACCTCAGTCTTGCCCTGGAACTCTGCAGAGACAGCAGAAAACAAAGCAAAGTCCTTCCAGGGATCCTAATATGGATGCTGGAAGAAATGATGGAGGGCTGTGTGCTTGCTGAAGCTGTCAAAACAGAAGGCATTTTCCAATGGCTGTAATGTCAGGTGCTAACTGCAGAGCTACAAGTCCTATGTTGTATCACGTACCATACTTTCAGAGCCATATTCAATGTAATTCCTTTTTTAAAAAACAAACAAACAAATAGAAAAATAACATCAAGAAATTCTTCCTACTGCCAGCAGGGACCTTCAGGTATGAAACTGGTCTATTTTAAATTTCACAAGGGGAGCAGTTCTAGCTATATATGTTCTAGAGGCTGCCTTCTTACTGAAGTATTAACCCAAGCACCAAACAGCCAGACACTGCGTGCTCCTGTCTTGAAGGTGAAGAATGATCCCTCTCCACCCACAGGTGGCTAATGGCACAGAGGAACTTACAGACTGAGGCTAGGCTGCTCTGCTGAGAATCTGGTTGCCTGCCTGCAGCTCTGCCATCGAGGAGCGTTTTCTCAGTACAACCTGCATCTTCTAAGGACGCAGTGTCTTTACAGCAAGTCCTCTTCTTGCTGTGCATGCACTAGAGGGCTCCCCAGGCACAGGCAGGTGCTTTGTCTTCTTCCAGCTTCAGCGAACATATATAAGGCAAGGACTTGATTAATTTACACAGCTTTTAACCTCAGCCATGACTATGTGTGTATGCTACTGTTTTGTCACTGGCTCCCAAGCAGGCAGGATTTCACCCCATATCTTTAATGGAGAAACACTGACAGACACAGCTGCTAAGACATGAAACTGAGTATGAGATACCATTTACAGTGTTTTTCTCTCTTCATCTCGTAACCTGACAGAATTTAATCCTGCCTTAGTTTAACAATTGTTCTGACAAGTCTGAGGGCCTTATTTTTTTCTTTACATCCTCTTCATCTGAAATATGGAACAAGAGACTAATTGCTCAACGTTTCCAAAAGCTCACTAAATCTAAAGCTGTTGCCCTTCCACCATGATCACTGCCATGTGCTGTCCTATGCTCTTTTATTTTACAGAGTGCACTTATTTCCCAGGGCTCTGTTTTCAGGTGGTTTACACTGACCTCTACCTGTGTGGATGGGGATAAGCTTGTTGTGAAGCATCTGATACAAACATTAGTCTTTGTACAGCCCATAGAGGGTTGCCCTCAACAAGTAATACTTTGTGGAGATGCAGTAATCCAAAGAACTGAACTATGTGATTTTCACAATGTAAATTCTGACATACATATACTTTAGAGTGGTTACTGTGGTTGGGCACAAACTAGGCAAATTGAGGGTTTTACACATGAAAATCAAAGCTTTCAGGAAAAAAATATAAAAGGAACTGCCTTTTATAAATCTGATCACAGAGATGGAGGGTATCAGTCATTGGAAAGTTGTGGTCCAGCTGCTCTGTGCCTTGCTTGGGCTTGAAATTGAAGTTGTGGTTATAAGAGGCCGAGTTGTAAGCAATGCTCTTCGCTTGCTAGATGGTAGTTTTTGTTTGGAAATGTAATGTTTATTTAGTAAAATATAATGCCCTGTTGTGAGCAGTGTCTGACTCACCAAATCCAGTCAGATTATTTGCCCTAAACTCTCTTTTTTTGTATGTTGTCCTGTACAAGAGTTCTCTCCACTTTCCTGGGTAAATGGATGGTTCCTTAAAGTGATATACATTCACTCATTCATAGGATAAAACTGAAAACTGCATTGTATTTACATTTGTAAAGGGCAATGCAGACTAGTTTCTTTAGCCCAGGGAGGTCAGGACATGGGTCAGCTGCTGAGTTTTTCTTACAGCTACTTTCCATTTCTTTTTGAATACAGTGAAAAAGGTAAATCTACCACATTGAACTAAAGGATGTGAGACTTCCCAACTTTCTCCCAGCAAAAGTACTGGGGGAAGAAGAAAAAACAACACCAAACCAAGCCAAAACAGCAACAAAACAAATATTAACAAAGTGCCATTCCTTGTCCCTCTACTTCCCCTCTACTTCGGAGCAGCTTCAGGTTAGTAGTGCAAAAACCTGATCTGCACGTGTATCTGTATACAAAAAGAACTGCATAACCGAAACCAGAGAAATGATGTAATGGGAAAGAGTGGTAGGAAACCTGTGGCACCAACTACCATGTTCCATACCATATTAATTCTCAACCACACAGAACAACTGGGCAGGCCCCAGCTCGCAGCACATTGCATTGAGGTGACCCTCCCAGACTCCCTGTGGGCATGGAAGACAGCAAATGCCACTGTTCTGTTTGGACTGAGAGTGATTGCAAAGGTCTCAGCAGGAAACTTGCTTCAGTAAAAGACGAGTGTCCTTGAGTGCCCCAGCAGAAACCTGCACAAAGAGCTGTAACTTGCACATGCTCCTGTGTCTTATTAACTATGACCCTGACTCTGCAAAATGTTGCAAATATAAGGTACTTGGAGAGCTCAGTCAAACAGAAAAAGACTCAGTTCTGCTCTTGGCTGTTCAATAAAATTTAAAAGTGTGCCATCAAGCCAAAGTCACTGCAGTGAAAGTATTGGAGGTTAGAAGACTTCAGCCCCATGTCTGCAAAAGATTTGTGTTTGGAGTAGGGATTCTTGTGCTAGAGAAAGGCTTGAAAGGGAATAGAAGGAAGCTGCATCAGATGTCCTGAGCACAGGCACTTGACATTTAGCTACAGAAGCTGATAGGAACAGAAGGACCAATAGTCAAAGTGCAGGGGCATATGGCAGTTCAAACACAACTGAACCACGTGCCAGCTGTCCCTACCGCCTGTTTATGGGGCAGGAAAGAAAAGGAAAAAAAGGCTCTGGTAACTGATCAGATAGCAGCAATGTAACAAGAGCAGAAGAAGGCAGTGTGTCTGGGCAGTGTTCTAGGGAGGGAAGGGGGAGGAGAAGGAAAGAGGGCACAGAGCTTTACTGTGAACACAAAAGGAATGGCAAAACCTCTTTTGCAGCCCAGCCAGGAATGTGCTCACACACACTGTGATGCTGCAGGAGCCTGTGCAGCTGCAGGCTTAGTCACTGCAAAGGAAATCAGAGCAGAAAGAGCTGTTGCAAGGCTCAAGGACTTCTAGCAAATCCACAGAGGAATGTTGACTGAGATTTAATGAGAAGGAATTTGCATAAAGGTTGTATAAAACCATTCTAACCGCTTGCACAATTTGCACCAGTTTTATGGTGCACTGTTACTATTTTTCAGTGGCACTTAAGCACTTTGTAGAATATTGTGGCTATTAAGCAAATTATATTGGGATATTCCATAAGGGTTCCCACAGAGATAATGTCCGCATGGGGGAGGAATAGGTCTGAGGGTATGATGTGATGGAGGAATGCACGTCAATTAAATGTCTGTCAGATAGGCATTAAAGAATATGATTGAATTAAGGTACCCATGTGACTTGTTATAGAGGTACTCAGGATCCCAGGAAATGAGATACAGCAAAGTACAAAATAGTTTTCTGAGCTATTTTCTCTACCACAGACTACTCCTGACTGTGAATGTACCTCTCTTTTATGCTGTTTCCAGCCCACTCAAAGCAACTAAGTTTTGTCTTGCCCTTTGAAATGGGTCCTGTCTCTTCTGTGCATATCACAAATGTTCTGCCCTCCAAGCAACTGCAATAATAATAATCAAATTTCAAGCAATAACTATGGAAATCTCAGCCAGTGCTGAGAGTGCATAGGGAAAGTCAAGATACAACAGAAGGCAAGCTGAAGGCAGTTTGATTGCTGCATTATCAGTATACTGGTCTGTCTTCCAATCTTAGCGAATCCTCAGGGCCTGACTAAGAAAAGTCTTGCTATCAAGTCTTATGCCTGATTTCTGTGCTGGAGAGAGTGAAATAGGAATAAAGCAAAACTTTCTTGAAAGAAATCCTGTGCCCACAAAGTTGGCTTTGAGTGGGAGGTAAGGGCTTCCAGCCATCCACCTGAGCAATATGCATGCATACTTGCAGCTCACCATGCTCACAAGATTCTACTCACTGCCAAAGCTCCAGAGTGCCTCTCTGCTGAAGGCTTTGTCCAGCAGTCGGATCTCAGCCAGTGCCTCATCTTCTTCCAGCAATAAGCGAACGATCCTCTGGCCAAGGAACCCTCCTGCGCCGGTCACCAGGCACCTTACCCCTGCCAGTGACATTGCTCTGGTTGCTCCTCTTTGTGTCTGTAGTGCTTCGTTCACTTCTTGCCTGAGAAATCAAACACGGGGCATCAATCTCCAGAGATGGATCAAAAACCAGAAAGAGAGATTATTGGAAAGCAAACTGACCCCCACATCAAACAACAATTCTAAAGCATTTCTCCCTTTTGCTAGTTATTTCTACCCAATAGTAGCCTATGCTGCTTTCCCATGCAAAAGTAAAAGATATTTACAAATTATTACAAACTGAGAATGTTAACATATCTGAAAGTGCTCGACCTCAGTGCTAAACAAATCCCACCAATGTCCACTCCAGTTCCTTCTCTCTAACATTCAGGAGGCTGTGGAGGAGATTCGCCTGTATTTATGCACCACGCCACTTTGATTCCCCTCCCTCCCACACGTCTTCTTTGCTACAAACAAATATGGTACTTCCACCCCTTCTCTTTCAGAGTGGAAAGTCCTTGATGCAATGGGGTCTGAACACCCAATTAGACCTGGTCTAATCCTTGTCCCGATCATTCTTTAGCTGTGCTAGCTTCTGTAATAGTAATACGGAAGAAAACATTAAATGTAAATAGAAGGAGTAGCTGTTTACACTGTTTGTGGACTCTGGGTGCTGATCTCCTTCATTATAGTAGGGATTTCTCACTCCGTGCAAAACAGGAGATTTTGCATGTGTTTGGAATATGTGAGGCTTTTGGAGTAATGAAATGTTCTAAAGTATGGAGCGGTTAAATTAAAGCTGCTGGAAAGGTTCACCTCTGAAATGTCTAGTGTAGAATGTCTATTAAAGTAAGGGTGTGGCTGGCTTCACAGTGAACAGTGTCATTATTTTCTTTGTCCCTAGAAAAAGGGGAAAATGCTCAGTAATTTCTCATTAGGGTTTCATCTCAATTTTAGCAAAATTCTTTCCAAGGGTGGGACCAGGGTAGGGCTTAGGAGCCAGCTTGAAGTGCATGCCGTCCTCGTTGCCTTTCCAGGTTCTCATATCCTAGCAGGATGCCCTGACTTTTCCTTTCTCTCAAGCATGGATAGTAAGACTGAAACAAAACGTTGAACAGGTAGTAGCCATTTAAAATCTGCCAAGGGATATTACAAAGAAGTTCAGCAACACACCTAATTGTGCTGAAATTGCTGAAAAGCTGGAATGGATCTTTAAAAATGCTTCATTGTGTTTTTGCAACTAAGCACTTTAGTTCACTCACGAAAGAGATCCTTGAAGAAAAGCTATAGAGACTTTATTGCTGGTTATTATTATTATTATTATTTTATTTTATTTTATTTTAAGAAAAAACGTGCCTCCAAATAACAACAGGAAAATAAAACCATCTTTGCTCCAGGAGAACAGAGCTTCTGGCTGCCACAGATGATAAAACTTTGGCAACTGTTTCAGTGACGCTGTCCTTGAAATCTATTCCTGACCCCAATAAAGCTTTACCAAAAATAAACAAATCGTTATCTGTGTTTCTTTCCTTGGCTCCTCTGGGACAGGACCTTGATTTTGTGTCCTTTTATCAGAATCTGGCATAAATTAATTTTGTGCAGCATGCACAAATGTACTGTGCGAAGACTTGGAAGCAGTGCTTCATTTTTACCTTGAGAAAGGAAATAAACGCCCTAAAGGTGTGTTGTAAAAGGGCTCAACACAACAGAGCTTCTTAGGATATGAGACACTTTCCTACACTATGCTTACCTACCAGTATGCCCAAGAATAGCAGGAGCTTATGGAGCAGCTTCCCTGGGCAGTGAGGTCAGAGCACACCAGACTCCTGACCACCAGGAACAACTTGAAAGAATTCAAGGCTATACTGTGGGTTTGGGATCTGTACACTGAACCATAATTTAACAGTGTGTACCAAGTTTGCCAGCACTGCATTTTGTGTCAAGGCATAGTCATTTTTTATCTACTTTGTCTTCCTCCTCCTTGGCTTTATCACAAAACAAGGCCTTTGCAATCTGACATTTTTCTGCTGTACATGCTCTAAGAGTGGATGTCCAAGAGTCATGTTTCAGAAAATTAGAGCTTGCAGATTTTGGATCCTGTGGAAGTACTGCTACACATATAAACTAAGCAGATTATCTAGTATAAATGCTACCTGTTGTGTCCCATTGCATCCATGTATCCCAGTCTACTGACCCAGGAACTGTGTTGGTGCTCCAGCTTTTTTAGTGATTACTGTGACAAAAATACATTGGGGTAACAGCTGGCTGATGGAGAAATGAAGAAAAAGATCACATCAGCAGTCAATGAGAACAAACTGAACCATGATACCAGAAGGAATAAACACAATTACCTTTGCAAAGCAGAGAAGTTTAAGGTGGCATAAAATAATTACACTTTTACAGACGGTTATTTTGTTATTGTGCAATCAGACAGAAGGAGCTATTTAGGAGCAGGAAAAGAGGGACAGATCCCATCCCTTTGGGAAGAAAGTAAAATCTTAAGGGTTGAGGAAGGAGGTCACTAGATCGTGTCCAGAGTGATGACAACCAAAGCAGAGAAAATCAAAGACATGCATGTTCTTTTAACCAAACCTTTTACTGTTTACACATATAGTAATGGTGGCCAAGAAAAAAAGCCATGAAAAATCCAAATTTTTCATATCAAGTGAACATGTTTCTTAACATGTTATGCCTGTAAATTCAAAATGTCTACATGCTGGCAACTCTGGGAAGGAGAGAATACTCTGAGACACAGATTTGCTTAAGGAAAGCTTCTTCCCTTTCAGACCAGGGGGGTCTGTTACCTAGAAACATTTTTCATTCTCTCAGCTTACAAATTGACAAGGGGCAACAAGGCCTAAATAATTAACTTTTGGACAACTATGTTGAATGAAATTCTGAGTTACCACAACTTCACTCAGTAGAGAACAGTTTTAAGACACATCAACCAAGGTCCGATGATCGCCTTAAGAGGCCTTAGGCACATTCAAGCCTGACAAAAAACAATAGCTCCTATCTCAGTAGTATCAGCCTCTTTTGGCAGAAAGGAGAAAGTGAATATCAACTTTTCTTACTTAATCTTCAGGATCAGAAAGACTTCTGTATTCTTTGTACATATGTGTTGCAGCAAATGAATTGAACAATTAACTAGAAATTAACATTTAGTCTCATTTTCCCTTTAATTTTAGGTAAAAGTGTGTTTCTTCAAGTAAAACTGATGGGTGAATTACATATATAAGGGTCACAGAAATTTACAACATATGCCAAAGGAAAATGTTCAATTCGAATCCATTTGTAGATAAACATTCTTGTAAATAGTGTGACTACCCATTTCTGCTATACCCTTTTTCTGTTCACACACAAGAAACCAGGCTGCAGATTCTGTGTCCCCACACTTGTGTAGTAAAAGGCAACAGAAAGATCCCCTCCATCAGCTTTAACCTTCCAAAGCTAAGATTAATAAACTCAGTCCATGTGGTCTCTTCTTGTACAGCCTTGAACTCCATCAAAGGGTTGTTATTATTCATGAGTCTTATCTGCCTGCCTGTGAGTCTGCCCACAAGGTTTGTTATTACTGGAATGTGAAGGCCTCTGCAAGATTACTGCAGACACTTTTATCTCTGTGAGAAATTTAGCCTAAACAGTATGAATCAACATCTCTTTTCTGTCTTTGTAAGGACATTTTGAAGTAGGGCATACTCAGAAGGTCTTTTCTTGATAGCTTGACTCCAAGGGAAGTGGGCAACGTGACTGCTACCAGCTGCACAGCTCACTGCTGTGAACTGGAGGTACATGACCAACTCTGCTTGTCAGCTCCTCTGTGCCCCACTAGAATAAACTTGTGCCCATGGCACTATGGGAGAGTACAGTTGGAGCACTCAGATCCTTTTCCTTTGCTAGTCACTGTCTTGTGACATTGGCACAAGCTTGACAAGGAAAATCTTCCCTTCTCCTTAGACCTGCATTTGAACATAAAAGAAGTCTTGGTTGATGATACTATTCAGTTCTCAAAATCCCCTTGACTGTGGAGGGGATGGCAGGGGGCAGCATACATACAGCCCTGAAGTCTGCTTGGTGTCTTAAAAAAGACTAAGAATCTACTACAAACTACACACAGGAAAGTGTGGTACAATCCTAGTTTTACATTTTACATTTCACATGAGTCCTTAAATTCCCTTTTATTTCACCATCGGTTCCCAATCTCTGCACAGGGGATAAAATGCCAGGGAGCAGGCAGAACAATCTCAGTGTGTAGGCATACCTGCTGTACTTCTATGCACACCAAGGAGGGCCTAGTGAGGTTTTTTGAGTCTTGCAGGTTGAGGCACCAGCTGGGTAGTGGAGACTTGGGCAGCAGTTCTGGATTCATGTATCTTCACATCAGCTGAGTCCTGCTTGGCATGACTCAGTCCTTCCTATTCTTGCAAAACCAGGGGATTAGCAGAGAGGAGAAAGTAGAAAATAGCTGCAGGTGTACAAGAAATGGATCCCTGTGTGCATGGGAAAAATGGGAGGCATATGAAACAGAGTATGTACCCAGAATCTTGGCACCCCTCTGGCACTAAATGACATTTGGCATCCTCAGCATACTTCAGCCAAAAAAAACCAAACAACAGTGGTAGTCTAGCCTTAAAATTTCCTTCAGAGCAAGCAAGGAGTCAGGTGTCTTAGCAGATATTTTTAAGATTCCATTGCATTTTTAAAGACAAAACACATTATCAGCTTTCCTATGTAGTTTGCCTAAGCTTATTTAGAAGACTTTATTAAGCCTGAGAAGATTTGCACAACATCACATTTATAGGAAAGACCAAAAGTCTACACAGGAATTTCAGTTATTTTAGATGAATTCTGTTTATGGCTATACATGGACAGCATAATACAAAGATTAATTGTTGTTAAGCTCCTCCTAGACGTAAGAGCTCAAATGCATTTTTGGTGGCAGTATGTTGTAGCTGGAGTATTTGGAAATGAAAAATGGTGAAAATCACCTCCTTGGCACTCCAGAGGCTAAAGCTAATTACAAATAGCACAAAAATAAGTTCCACTGCTATGTATAAATATGAAGCATGCAAACAACTCTACAAGAGCCCGGTGGGAATGTACACATGGGATGGCAAAAACAGACTGGAAGTATTGAGTCAGACATTAGCAGGAGATAGCAGCCAACTTCAGGAGTTTGGAGAGAGGAGGTTGTGGCCACTTTTCAGAGATCTGCAAAGCTCTGCAAGATTAGGAGATTGTGGTGTAGCCTAGGTGAGAACTGAAATATTTCTAAAGAAGTAATGTAGAAGGGAGATTGGCAGGGGCAGCGAGATGATGAAAGGAGACGGAATGAGGAAGAGAGGGGAAAGAAAGTCTCAGTGGTGTCGCTGAAGGCTGTGTTCCAAGGAATGAGACTGAAAAGGAAATATCCAGGTGAAAGAGGACTAAGAGAAAGCAAACAAAACTCCTGGTTTTTGTCATGGACCCATCACCTCCAGTGATGTCCAGTGGGTGGCACAGGCAAGGATGTGCTTCCTCACGGGAGGGCAAGACACAACTCAGTGACAGGGAACCAATGAGCATGCACTTCTGCTCCTCAGAGGTGTATGCTGCTCACATGGCAGCAGGTCTGGGACTGCAAAGTGTGTACTGCTGAGGTGGTACTAGCAGCTTCTACCTATCTGCAATAACTCATCCGCAGAGAAAGAGACAAGGAAGGCAGGAGTATCTGATCAGTTTATCTGATCCATTTAGGCACTGCCACAAACTTATGCTGCACTTGGAAGATGTGTGAATCTTGACCACTGTTCTGATGAGTGCATGGACCACATTAACCATCTGCACAAGGAGATGCACTCCACAGGGAGCAGAGCCCATTGCTTTGGTCACTAATCACTTGGTTTCTCTGCATTTAGAAGAAGACAATACCTACTCCACCTCAAAGGGGAGATATGGTGTCTGTTATTTGATTTATCTAGCTTCTGTACCTGCTATGAATTCATCCAGGAATGCCGAGGCAATGGAAGATACAATACTGCCTGAATTAGAGAAGTATGTAACTTGAGTTGCAGTCAGACTGCAATCTGGCTGCCAGACAGAGCTGATTTTGGGAGTAATGCCCAACATAGGTAATGTCAGGGAATAATCAGTTTAAATTATATGTATTTAAGCAAGTATCCTCTATCTGAAGTGTTAAAGAACTCATTGGTCTCAAAAAAGCAAACAGTGACTGCTTCTAATACAGAGCTTTTCCTAATTGCCTCAAGAGTTTCCTGAAGTCCTTCTCAGACGTTATTATTCAACATTTTCACTTCTTTGTCTCTCTTCAGTCTGCTGTGGAACCTCAGCCATTGTCTTCTTATGCTCAGGTGTTGCAGGAGACTGTTTACAGCTTTGAAAACTGAACCAGGTCTCGGCCAATTTCTGAGATGCTGGCACAGCCTGAAATAGATGAAGAAATGAGACGCATTAGTGAGAGAGAAAGGTCTGTGGATAAAACTTCTCTGACTCATAGCCTACAGGTCTCATCTTGAGTGAGCTGTGTACAGGTAGGTTGGCATCTCAACTGCTCAGGTCCCTGTCACTCAATGGCACCTTTTCCTTTGAAGTTAGGCACTGGCCTTCCAACACAAGAAAATCTGGACATAATAAAAATAAAAATAAAAATAAAAATCCTAACCCCAATCTGGGCAGAGAACTATCTGATCCAGCCAGGAATGGAAGAAGACAGAAAGGACAGAGAGCTGAGAGTCAAGTGACTGGAGATGGAGATTTACAGTGTTGTTTCATTTGGTCAGATCTGAGTGGAATTGCACAGTCCTTCCATAAAGTCCCAACCAACCACTCTTCATGAATTTGGCACCCATTTGCAAGTAAAGTATGAGAGCCTTTTGGAAAAAAACTTGTAGTAATCTTTACCAGTGAAAAAGTAGTCACCTAAAAAGCAGACTATGAAGAAACCTCCAATAAGATTTTATTCCCAGTCTTATAGTTAGTGTTGCTGTCCACTTGAGTTTATAGTCACTGAAAAAATGAAAGTCTTTAAAACATGATTAGAATTGTGACAAGACTTTTTTTGTTGGTGTTTAAATACTCCTGCACTGGACCCTATTGCTCTACGTGTTCATATACATAACTGGAACCCAAACTACAAATTTGCTTTTCAGTGCAGGGTCAAACATGGCAGACAGAGGTAGAACCACAGGTGAGAAACAGAAGTAGGGACAACAATAGTATCCCAGAGGAGAGACAGAGGATTTTAGGCATGTGAAAAGCAGATATTTGAATCTGTACATATGGGCCATATTTGGTTATAGACAGAGAAAAAAATCCATTTTTTTCTGAATTTTTCATGCGTACAGTTCCCATCAAAACTGAAACTCCAACTTTTGCTGTTTTACATTTCATTAGTTTAAAATTGATCAGGAATCTGCTTTAATGTAATTCCTCGCAAACTTCATCGCAGTGACAACCCAGATGCAAAGCAGTTTTGCAGGAGCTAAAGCATCATCTTAAATATAGCAACCAGAACCAGCCCAATTCCTTTTCACACGGATTCCTATTCTGTGACCATCAGGCTTCTGATTTTAGATGCCTTGCACAAGGAGCTCTAGTTGCGTGCCAAACCTCTGTGTCACCAATTACAAACCACCTGCCAAATGCTTACCAGCTAAGGCCATTGACAAACGAAACTCATCATGCAGAATCCTCAGAACATCCTGAAGACCTTCTTCACCCTGCTCCAACAATGAAAACAGTCAGGACAAAAGGAACACTGGCACAGAGCAGTGCTGCGGGATGCTTGCACAGTGAGAACTGGGACAGTCCCTCAAGGCAGTGCCAATTCCTGCCTCTCCAACAGATGAATGATTAAAATGATATGCTGAATGTGCTCAGCTCATCACAGATTATTTTAGATGTTTTTCATTTTGAGATACATCTGAACAGGGGAAGAAAACAAAGCTGTTTATCACTTCTGTCATTTTCTAGCTGTTAGGGTTTCATTTTTTTTTAGTTTTTAGCTAACCTCTGCCAGTGGACTTGTCTTAAAATGTCAAGTCTTGCAGTGCTGACAGTATTTTATGATGTAATGAAAGTTTCATGTATGGAAAAGCTTAAAATTTTTAATTTATTCAGGTATATTTTTTAATTTTGATTTCTTGCAAAGAAGAATGCTTTGGGTATCACAGCTTTCATATATCCTCCCTCTATTGTATGCTAGGATAATGCCACTGAAGAACATTTTTAGAAATACTCTAAGGAATATAATACTAAAACACTGAACTATAGCAACAAATCCCATCTCTTGTCTGTTTGCATTACTGAAAAATATAGCTAGGCAAATCACAATAGTATGAGGCCACAACTCAAGTACTGTGTTCAGTTTTGGGCCCGTCACTACAAGAAAGATGTGGAGGCCCTGGATTGTGTGCAGAGAAGGGCAATGAAACAGGGGAGGTGTATGGGAGATTGGTAATCACAGCCTGAACCTCTGATTAATCAGCTGAGGCAAGTATGGGGTCAGCTGTGGGAGCACAGGTGAGAGTGATGTAGCTGTGCTCCCGGGAGGGGTGGAGCTTGACTCCATCCCCGCTGAGACCTCATTTAAGGGCTGACTCCCACTGGAGCAGTATCTCTTGGAGATCGCTCACCAGGGAGGACTGCCCCAGCTGCTTCAGTCAAGGCACCACCATTGGTGAGTTTTTCCTTTACTTATTCACTTATATACCTTCTGTACATTTTGTTTCCATCTGTACATTAAAAACCAATACAGGAGGGGTCTGGAGCACAAATCTCTGTCTTGTCCAAAATGGTCTAAGTATCAGTGGAATAAAGATCCTCGTGTATTTCTAAAGTATCCATAACTGCACTGTGAAACTTCTGTATCAAAATCATACATTGTTTTTGAGAAATCTGGCAGCAAATAAAATTTTCACACTCATTTTTATGGCAAATAAGCCTGCCTCCCATTTTCAAATGCATTGATGGTTTTGATTCCTACAGTATTTTAACAGCAGCCTTCAGCACCAAGGAATCGAGGCCCACAGAACAATGCTATCGGTTTCAAAATCATATTTTAAAACATAAAATCCAGTGTATTTTTAAATGAACCAAAGTGTCTATGTTTCATTCAGTTTGTTGCAACGACACATAAAATCCAACAAAAACAAACAAAAAAATTTCTATACAACTGTCAGATAACACCTATGGAATCATGGGGAGTTTGAGGAGTAGACAGGCAACCTGGGGCTGTTCACAGTAGAGAAGACTCAAGGGAATCTCATCAATGTGTATAAATGCCTGAGGGGAGGGTTCAGTGCTGGTGGAGCCAGGCTCTTCTCAGTGGTGTCCAGTGCCAGGACAAGAGGTAATGCAAACTGGTACACTACTGACCACCACAAAGCACTTCTGTGCTGTGCAGGTGATGAAGCAGTGGTACAGGTTGTCCAGAGGTTGTGGAGTCTCCTCCCTAGAGATTATAGAATCACAGAATGGGTTGGAAGGGACCTTCTAGGGCCAACTCCCTTCCTTAGGCAGGATTGCCACCCTTTAGCTAAGGCTACCCAGGATCCCCTCAAACTTTGCCTTGAATGTCTCCAGAGATGGGACACCCATAACCTCTTTGGGCAGCCTGTTCCAGTGCCTCACCACCCTCTGAGTAAAAGATTTCTTTCTAACATATAACCTAAATCTCCCCTCTTTTAGTTTAAAAATGTTCCTCCTTGTTCTGTGACTATCAAAAGAGTAAAAAGTTAGGCTCCCTCCTGTTTATAAACTTCCCTCAAGTATTGAAAGTCTGCAATGTCTTCCCAAAGCCTTCTCTTCTACAAGCTGAATAAGCCCAACTCCCTCAACCTTTCTCCATAGGAGCGGTATCCCAGCCTCAGATCATCTTCCTGGCCCTCATTTGCATCTGATTCAACAGCTTCACATCTTTCTTCTATTGAGGGGCCTCAGGACTGGATGGCCCCACTCCAGGTGGGGCTTTACAAGGACAGAGCAAAGAGGGACAATCATCTCCCTCTCCCTGCTGGCCACCCCTCCTTAGGTGCAGCCCAGGATGTAGTTGGCTTTCTGGGCTGCAAGTGCACACTGCTGGCTCATGTCCAGCTTTTCATCCACCAGGATCCCCAAGTCCTTCTCCACAGAGCTGCTCTCAATGAGTTCTCCCATTCAGTAACCATATTTGGGGTTGTCCTGACCCAAGAGCAACATCTTGCACTTGGTCCTATTTGATCTCATTAGGCTCAACAAGATCTCTAAAAGCCACCTTCATGTGGCCTTGGGCACCCTGCTCTGGTGTTCCTGCTGGAGTAGGGGTTGGATCAGATGGACCTAGAGGGACCTGCCAACCCCAACTGTTCTGTGATTCCTTGATAAAATCTCCTTACTTACCTTGTAGGCTAGACCCCATAAAGCTGGTCTTCCAATAAAGACACATTTTGCTCCCAATGCCAGTGCTTTCAATACATCACTTCCTTTTCGTATGCCACCATCTAAATAAACTTCAACTCTGTCTCGTACTGCTTCCACAACTTCAACCAGAGCATCTATCTGGAAAGAAGAAGCCATTTGCAACGTGGGCTCAACTTTTGGTTTCAAGACTAAGAGGTGATATCCCACGCAGTCAGACAGGTATACTAGAACAGAATAAGCTCTCAAAATGAAATACAGAAATGCATCATAAATAACTCAGGACCAGAAACTGTACAATACAGTGCTTCTCCTTGCTTTAGTTGCCAGATAGTTTTCTTATATGGACATTCTTTTCTAGCACTTCTGCTTTGTGGAAAAGCAATATTTTCACTTGATTTTGGTGTTGTTTTCTTCAAAAATTTAAACAATAAATTTCACTAGAAATAATAGCTTTTAGTATCTTACTTTCATTTGAGACAATGATGAATTATACACGCTCATAAAAAGAGTGCTAGATTACTCCCTACAACTGTTTAAATTGCCAAACTCACATTTCATCCCACTCCTAGTGACCACTGGTAGAAAGCCTGCTGAAAACCCATAAAGCAGGATTTGATCTGCTATGTAGCACAGTCAACATCATACTGTTTCCTTCAGGCTATCTCTTGATTCCCTGAGGTCTTTTATGCAGTACAAGTTTAGTAGCACAGAGCAGTACCATGCAGAGCACTGGTTCTGGTCCCAAGGGCACTATCACAGTGGCATGACCTTGGACAAAACACAATTAACTCTCCTCAGCAAACACAAAGATCTCTTTTCTGCAGTTTCTTACTCTCTCTTCCTTGATTTTCATCTTCTTAATAAAAGCAACTATAACTAAGATTGCTGAATAGATTTTTTTTCCAATCGGTCATCACTCTTCAGAATTTCAAGCTAAAAACTTTGGGGCTGAAATGTTCCAAGGGTAGCTCACCAAGAGCACTGGCAGTAGCCTCTGTTGGCAAGTTTGGCACTAGAGGAGTACTGAACTAAATATCTACTGTTTTGTCTACGCATGTAAGAAATTTTACATGGACATCGTTTCCATTATTATGTCTATAACATTTAGAAAGTGCATTTATTATTATCACCCTTGACATAGAAGAGAATTTCCTGGCACTAGTTTTATTGTACAGTGGAAAACAACCCCCAAAAATTCCTGTAAGAATATGCAATACGGACATGTAAATTTAGAACAGTTGGTAAAATGGAAACCAAATTAAAGCAGTGAGGTACATAAGTCCGACAAACTATTATTTCTTTGTACAAATCAAAATTTGGGAGAACTTTTCTCTGGATAAATTACCTTTTTTTTTTTTTTTTTTTTTTTCCTAGCTTCATAAAGTTGATAGATTCTTATTTAGACTTGAGTCTGCAAAGACACAAAGAGGTCTCTCACTAAATCTAGTTGCACCGTTTGTGCATATTTTGACATTTGTGAACAACGGGAGTACATTATTCTCTCATTTACACATTTTCTGGTTCCAGAGCTTTGTTTTATTTTTGATGCAGCGTACAAAGAATATGTGTGCTCTGCATCAGCTCATGATGAAAAGTTTTATTAAGTTAGGCCAGCAGTTTTGCTGCAGTAATGGGAGCTCAGTGCTGGTTAAAGACCCTTCCCGAGACACCGAGGAAATACTTGAGTAGGCAGCTTATGCCAAGGCAAGCACCTCGCTTGTTTAAATCTATAGTACATCTGCAAATATCCACAGCTGTGCAACACACAAGTCTACCAGAAGCACATTTAATAAGATTTGTGTGCCAGTAGCCAAGTTAGCACAAACGTGCACACAATACTCATGGGACATCCTTTTTCTCACTTACAGTAGCAGGTGCTCCATCCAGTTGCCTTCCACCATGGTTGGACACAATAATTCCCTGAACTCCATGCCTCACTGCAAGCTCTGCATCTTCTTTTGTCAAGATCCCTTTGATGATAATGGGCAGGTGAGTCAGGCTCCGCAACCAGTAGATATCATTCCAGGTGACTGAAGGATCCAGGCTGTTGGGTGGCAGTCCATACTCAGATCGGTCATCTCCCTACAGCCATGAAACAGAACAAAACCTCATCTGAACTGTAACAACATAGAGACTTGAAGTCCTCCCCTACCCTAGAAGAGGTTAATTAAACCTCTAGCAATCATATTTATCAGTGTCTTAAGGCATGCAATTCTAGATGACAACAATGAGGATGGAAATCAGTGTCTCTGAGGAAGCTGCACTGGGATGTTAAAGCCAGCAGCCAGGATGGCAGGAGGTAAAGCTAGAAGGCTGCAGAAAAAGGAGGGGAGAAGCTATGCCCCAGATGCAGCAGATACCAAAGCAGCAGTTACCCAGTGGTTTTGTCTCATGTGGTACACACAAGCACAAAGAATGAAAGAAGGAGATCATTTCACAAACCTCACAGGCTCCCTCCAAGTTCTTCAGTTTCATGTGGGGAGGAAGTTGGAAGCCATTACGGACATCATTGCGCCTTTTGCCAGTGTAGGGAAGATCCACAGTGAGGACAAGGCCCTGAAAGCCCAAGGCCTCTGCCTGTTGGACCAATTGCCTAGAGACTGCCCTGTTGCGGAGGATGTAGAGCTGGAACCACCGAAAGCCACCAGGAGCAGCTGCAGTGATCTCTTCCAATGAGCAAGTAGAGTAGGTGCTGGCAATGTAACAGGTGCCCATCGCTTTGGCCGCTTTGTGAGGTATTGAAAAATAATCAGAATGAAGATCACTTGAGCATCCCTGTCAGACAACGGCTATGATTTTCTTTCTGTACATTGTTTACAGAGAAAAACCTGAACTCCCGTTTTTTGTATATCCTACCAAAGATAGAGATCTGCCAGCTGACATATACATCTCAGAGATTAAAAACAGCTGACTTTGCCACATGCTGCTGTAGGATCGTGGTTAGGGAATTAAGGTAACTTAACAACTGTTGCTTTCATTTTTCAAACTTAGTACAAGGGAGGTAATTGTTCTCCTCTGCTCTGGCCTGGCAAGGATCTGTCTGTGGTACTGCATCCAGACCTGGGTCTCCCAGTACAGGAAGGATTATGAGTCATTGGCGCAGGTCCAGAGAAGGGCCATGAAGATGGTTAGAGGGCTGGAGCACCTCACTACAAGGAAACATTAAGGGAGCTGGGCTTGTTCATCCTAGAGAAGAGAAAACTGTGGGGAGAGCTCATTGTGGCCTTCCAGTACATAAAAAGATGGGACACTGACTTTTACACAGTCTGACAGTGATAGGAAAAGGAGAGTAGTATTGAACTAAAGGAGGTTAGATTTAGCTTAGATGTTAGGGAGAAATTCTTTACTCAGAAAGTGTTGAAGCACTGGCACAGGCTGCCCACAGAAGCTATAGGTGCCCTACCCCAGAGGTGCTCAAGGTCAGGTTGGATGGGGTGCCTGACCAGATAGGGGGTGTCCATATCCAAAGTAGGGGGGATTGGAAATGGATGACTTTTGAAGATCCCTTCTGATTCAAGACATTCTATGATTCTGTGATTTAAGTCGTTTTTAAAAAAGCCAGACCTTCCTCCTCATGTCTGCTTCCCTGTAGGAATGCATATACAAATGCTCTCAGTATACACAGAAATGTACACAGGAAAAAAAACACTTGTTGGGGTTAGCTCTCCAAACTTAACATATGATTAAGCTGAGAGGCCCTGCTATTCTCCAAGGCTGACACTGTTCTAATCAGCACTGAGGAATATACAGGCTGAGTCTTGTCCACCACTTTATGTCTACATAAAGACTCAGGCACTGAAGACCTGTGTGGTTCTTCGGTGTAGCCCAGCAACGTGTCCACAGTCTCTGACTCAAATCAGCAATATAGGACTGATCTGGTAACAGTGGCAACTGGAAAAGTGCAGCAGTACACAGCTTCTCCTGCACTCCATATTACCAGACACCAGTGGGTTATTCGCAACAAGGGCTAGGTCATTCATAAGCAAGGATAAAATAAGGTTTACCCTTTGGAATCTGAACACTTTGCTCAGTCATACTTCAAACTATCCTAACAGCTTCTCACCTGTGAAGTTGGAAAAAACAGTGTTGTCTTATTTCACAAATCATATTTACTACATGATGGCAAAGCAGAAGAGTACCTCTGGCTGTGCTTTTCTCTCCATCAGGCCATGCTAGTTGGTGGAAGCCAGTTGGGGCGATTCCTACTGGAAAGCTGATTTCAGTCCCCAGGATTTTAGTCCTAGTGTCCAGCATAGATACATCTCGCAGCATACGTGGCCGAAAACGAATCCTGAAAGGCAGTAGAAATAAAACACCCTTCAGGATGGTAGCTGCCTGGTGGCTTTTCTGCTTTCAAAGTTGTATGGAAACCAGGTCTGCATTTACCTATTGGAATGTAGCAATCAGAGCTAATAAAGAAATAAGCATATAAAAAGGCTCTTCATCCTCTTCCTTGCTTTCAAGGGTCAATTCAGCTAGCACTTCTGCCATTACCACCTGTCGTTAACCACATACTTCCTGCCCACTGGTCACAGTACTTCATTTCTACACTTCCCACTTCAGATTGCCATGGTTTACCTCCTTTGTTCTCCTATTATCCATCCCATAGATTGTTTCTACTTGCAGCCTAGTCCCAGGTCTCTGTCTTTCACTTACCAATCACACCTGCACTCATTGTATGTTGTACCTGACCTCACTGTCCACTGCATATTGTCCAAATCTCTCACTACTATCATGTAGACTTCCTGACATTGACCACATGCTGCACGTTGCATCTCATTCTGTTATAGCCACA
Organism: Excalfactoria chinensis; assembly: GCF_039878825.1. Classification (NCBI taxonomy): domain Eukaryota; kingdom Metazoa; phylum Chordata; class Aves; order Galliformes; family Phasianidae; genus Excalfactoria; species Excalfactoria chinensis. The sequence goes on from NC_092825.1 coordinate 74,497,068, forward strand.
CATCCCCTTTTCTGTCATACCATACCATGCCATGCCATAACTTTACACATCATAACATACCACACCACACTATTTGCCTGCATCCTCAGCATCCCTTGTATCTTATGCAATTTCAGCCTTACCCAAACACTTGCACAAAAACACAGTTTAATAGTTTCCAGCAGAACACCCCCACTTCTTCCCCACATTACCTTTTATATGCCAGGATGTTTTCATCCCGGGTGCTACACTCATCTGCTCCTGCTGCAAAGAAATCCCAAGCAATCTTAGGTAAATATTTTTCAGCATAAGCTTCAAAGTCCAACAGACACACCATAGCCATTGCACAGAGATGCTCTGGGAACCCTGGAGAAAAGAATAACATGGAAATCAGATTCTTGAACTGTTATTCTCTCATCCAGAAACACCACAGTCCTTTAATGAAAACTTTGGTCCCCTCTGTCTTGTAGCTTCTTGCTTTCTATTTGGCCTCCTGTGCCAAATACATAATTGGCAAGGGACAGACATCACATAACACATGCTGGTCTGCAATATGTTTGGCTGAATTATAAATGCCCTATCACCCTAATAGTCAGGAAACATTCCTGTTGGGAATAAAAAACATGATTGAGGCAGCTCTCATGATCAGGATTACCCTGAGGTAGTACCACTTTACTCGACACTGGCCCTTGAGCACATTTAATTTATCCACATAACATCCTAAATATCCTGTTCTTGTGTCCCAAAATATTGACAAGATTGCTCTTATGCAAGTTTAGAGTCCCAAGGTGACGTGTTGAGTTTGCTCTGATCTTTTTTCAAAAATAATCCCAAAATGACCCAAATGCCTGCTTAGTTGTCACAGAATTGTGGCAGAGTTAGCAAACATAAGGGACTTTTGGAAGTCAACTAATCCAACCTCCCACATAAACTGATTTTTAAAGATGTATCTGAGTCATCAAGATACATCTGCTTGCTGAACTTGGTCTGTGGTATGTTCTGTCTCCCACATACATCATTTCAGTGACTGATACTTATTTGGGCATTTCCTAAAATGTAAAGTCTTGATCTTGCAAGTGTGATGACCTCAAGAAGCTCCACAAAATTACAGGACCTAAGAGCAGACTCTTTTGCCTGTTGAGATTCCTCTTGAATCAGAACTTCTTTCCAATTCCAGTTATTCCTTATTCAGGCTATGATTACCCAGAGCAAATAACTATTTCGTCTGATTGCAGGCAAATCTTGCTGTCTGTTCTCTGCCCTACTATAGAGAAAGCTAGCAGATGCACACATGAGGGTAGGAAGGAGCTTGCATCTTTATGCCTCTCTTTATTCTGTCTTAATGTACAGAAGCCTAAAAGAGGACACTTCAAGTCCCCTGCTATTTTAAGACACAGCAGTTAACTAATTCCATCATAAATTCCATCTTAAAACTATCTGGATTATTTATTCCAGTAATTCTCATCAAAGGCAGTCCCATAACATCATCTGCTAGATCCCCTCAGGATGGCTGCCTGACCAAACAATTAGTTACAGAGAGCAGTGACTAAGTGCAAGCCCATAAAATTCAGAAGCACGTAAATACAGAGCCTATGTCTATCCTGCTCCAGCATGAATGCATTGCAAAACTATGTCCAGACTCACTGCCAAGGTCATAGCTGGAGAAAAAAAAACCAAAAAAAAAAAACCCACGAAGTATCTTTGGTTCTCTTTTGTAACAAATACCTCCCTGGTTGCATTGCATACTAGAGCGCAGATACACGCTAGAAAGAGAGCATACAAAATTCATAGCTCACAAAAACCAAATTCCACAACACAAAACACAGTTCTAAGTACTGCCCTTGATCTTTCAGGGAATAGAAGAGACATTGTGTGGCCCAGATGTCTCAACAAACCAGCAGAAGTGCTGACTATCAAATGCCTGCACTTGCATACTTGTGATCCAGACGGGTCTAAAAACTATGCAAATTCATATTTTAGCCAACTGTACCCATATGCAAGGAAACAAGTAAAAAACACAAGGCAAAAATCAATCTTCTGTATTGTTTGTTGTGATTACTTCTTTGGCTCTGATTAAATTGGTTTTATTCAAGATATATGAAAGCATGAAGTTTTAAAACACCTGTGGCTTTGGTCTGATTTCTCCACAAACATACAGGAAGAAGTAAATATCCTAGTTTCCAGATTAGCCTCCCACAGCAGATTATCAAGTCTGCAAGCTTCACCAAAACTCATCCCATGATTCTGAGGTTGTGCGCTCCTGACACAGGTATGGTCGTGGGTTAATTACATTAACCCAACCTGTAACACTGCAGAAGCAGATGTATCTCACTGACTGAGATCCCAGTGTATACACTTGAACATTAGGACTTCATTCTCTTCTAGAAAAAAAGTCAAAGCAGAGGGAATCCCTGGAAAAAAGAAGTCTGACTGATTTCTTCAGTGTTGTTTTGCCTCTCCCGGCAGGCATCAGGTGTCAGGTGGTGAAAGTCTTTCAATCCCTCTCTGTAAGTCTTCATGACATTCAACCACATCTGACAGCACAAGATTTCATGTACCATTTATCTTGATATACCATAAATCACATATCATGATTCTTGCTCTTCCTGCACTTAGGAAGGCCAAAATCAGGAAGCACAAAGAGATAAATCAAGCAGAAAAAGAAACACAGGAAATTTCAGCAATCTAGACCCAATCCTTGCTGTCTCTCATTTAAGACTTACTTTGGGTTTTACAAAGAGCAGCAGTGGGATCCTCTGTTTCAAGGCAGCTTACAGACAGGACGGAGAGAAGGCCTTTTCACTGAGCTTCTAATTTTTCTGTTGTCAATAAGAAACCACAAGAGATTAAAGCTCAATCCTGCAATAAACTTTGTACTGTTTGCATAACACCAATGTTTTGCTATCAGATCATTCCCCCCCAAAAAAAGCTTCACCTTGTCTACATAGCAATTGCCTGGAAAGCAGCGCTGGATCTGTGCTCTTTGGCAGTGGCTGAGGGCTGTGCATTCCCCTATGGACGTTAAAAGTATTTCTGGACAGATTCATTGTGTTTACCTGCCCCTGGCCAACAAAAGCTTTGTTTTCAAGTCTGCAGGTAATTTGCTCCTATATGTGCTATAAACATCACTCAAGAAGATGATCCAAGACAGGGCAAATGGTTCCAGCCTACAGCTACAGAGCCTTGAATCTTTGCCCCAATATGTGGAGGAGATATTTTTTGCTTCCTACAATAAAGAATCATAGAAGAATTTGAGTTGATCTATAAAGATCATCTAGTCCAACTCCCCAGCAATCAACAGCGAATAAGTAGTCTGCCTTCTACCATTTTTACACTCTCAGGATCCACTTTCAGTCCCCCTGGTCTTTGTTGCCCAGCCACCTCCAGGAGTTCTGTTTGTCCTCTCCCTTCCTGTTCCTGGGAACTGGTGAGCCTCCTCTGTGCTTTCCTCCCCCTCTGCTGCCGAGCATTACAAACCAGTTCTGAGGTGCCAGCAGATTTATAGTATTGACTTAAATTTGCAAGTTATGAAAAGTAAGCACTGGACAGTTTTATTTGTCCTTCATTGTTTTTTAGTGTTTTGGGTTCCTTTTTTCAATTCTTCTTGAAACTTATATTTTTACTAACTGAATACTGAGATGCCCTTTTTCCTCCATAAGCATGTGATACCAGGAGCAGAAAGCGAAGCAGAGTTTTGCTTAAACATTCCTTAAGTCCTATCAGCCTTATCCTCCCAGCCCAAGTAGCACAGCAGAGGCAGTAAGCAAGTCGAAGGATGGGGAGAACTGCAGGCTGAATAGCACTGCAGCCTCGTGGGCTTCTCTCCAAGGGTCTGCTGTGATCCAGAACTGCAGATCTAAGTCCTACACCACAGCACCATTTCTGCAGCTGAAGTGAACATTTATTCTTCTGTGAGATGTATTTAGAATGCTTTGCCCAAACTCTACCAGACATGATCATCCAAACCATTCTCTTTTAAAGACTTTTTTAACATTCTGCCTTTGGAGCTTATTATCTACATTATCTTATTATGACAGCACACTGCGAAGCTTCTGGTATTCACTTATCAATAGACTATTACAAATGAGACAAGATCCACACTTAACTTGAGTGACAATGAGCGTCTCGTTTTGCTTTTCTGCCCAGGAAAATCCACTTAGTGTGACACTCAGCATGACTTCCAGAATAAAAAAGAGCAAAACACCACCTATAGTTTCAGTACACTGAAAAACACACGCCGGGGAAGAAAAGTCCTGTGACTACTCTTCTTTCCACTAGATGTCAGCTTTGGGTCATATATCAAGCTACACTGGCAATAGCAAAAAGAGACCTTCATGATCTGCCAGGTACTGCTGTATCAAGGCTGATAGAATGATTCCATTAGACTGCCTGCTAATATGCTTGGATATATATATATAATGCTTGGAAATCCTCGTTCTCTTTGTCTTATTCTTAAGATTTTCCAATGCACAGCACACTAATAAATGTAGCTACATCTGGTCTGGCCTGATTTTCATTTCAGACTACAAGTGATCTGTGGGGCCCTCAGTCATATTCATCACCACGCTGATCTCAGTTTCCCTCACCTCCAGGGATGCAGATTGCAGCCAATTTACCAAACCATAAAGTTTTATAGTCTCTTGATTATCATAATTTTGCACGAATTAAAGACTCTTTGTAGCTATTGCACTTTGGTTCAGAATCTCTACTTGTATACTGTGACTTTTAGGAGATGGTACATCTGGACATATTTATTTCTTTCAACAGTAGACTCAGTGCAAAATAGCAATGACTCCTTGTCCCATAAGTAGCATCTTCTGCAATGCTTCTGATTCAGCTGGGAAGCTCTGAAGCCCTAAGGAAATCAAAGTTTGCCACAGAGATAATATCTATTACTAGAGCTCTTTCTGTATAACTGAAAAAAGCGGACAAGTTTTAAAATTCTGGAGCCTGTTCACTGAAATGCAATAAAACACTTAAGAAGACTCTACAGATTTTACTGGAAGCCTTGCTTGCTTCCTTCTTCAGAGAAGCAAAGAACATAATACAGAAAGTACTCACACATCTGGTACAGCCTTGCAGGTAGAGTGTCAGGCAGTCAACGGCCAATGCTTGTTTTTTTCCACAGACCTGCACAGCTGGGGTTTTGCAGCTGCTTACTTTTAATAGAAACAAAATCAAAGGCTTGCGAGCCCAAACACAGAGATCCCATGTAAATCTGTGCTCAAATTCCTGCTACAATCACGATGCTCGTTACTCTGGATGGTGATATTTGTTTGCTTTTCACAGATGGCAAATTGCCATGGCTCAAGCTGACATCTATCTCCCTGACACATCCACCAGTGGTCGGGTCAGCTCGGGACTTCGCAACACTTCAGTGAAGGATCTGGGGAAAGATAGAGGAGAAAAATAACTCTAAGTAACATAAACCAGATCACATAGCAGTTTGCATTCAGTCACCACTGGTTTTCCTTATCAGATGTGTTTCTTGGGCACATGCTCCATGTTTGGAAGGAAAACTCTTTTTGCGTGCATGTCAGTCATGCAAGGAAGCTCTCCCAAAATTAAATATTTAAATAGCCACCCTTCTATTAGAGGTGGAGATGGCAACAAATGTTGTATTTAGCTTTGCCTAACGCTTTTGATTATAAGATCCAGTTTTTGGTTGCTTTTAATTTGGACTGGATTTTTTTTGGGAACACTTCACTGAAAGCTGGTCAGCAACTTCCAAGAATGAGGTTAGGGAAAAATGATGATTGGTCTATACTGAAAATGTCTTGCAGTGATTTCACTGCAGAGGATAAGATGTTCAGTGCTCATGCAGGGGACTGAAATTAACGGGGGCTGATCCCTAGGGGCATCAGCGTGTACTTGCTGGCCATATGAGAAACCAACTAGATCTGGCCTAGCTGTAAATCACTGTGCTCTGCTCACACATGCTCAGCAGTTCTTGTCTGAAATCCAGATGTTGTCTTTACTGAAGACTTGTTGAGGGCAGAGCATGCTTTTGCCCAGGGCCAAATAAACTTGAACAGTCCCAAACACAGGCAGAGAGTAGAGAGCTACCTCCCTCATGCCACCTGTGCTGGAATTCAGCCTTACATAACACTGGAGGGGAGGATGGAGAGAAAGCAGCTCAAAACTGAGCTGCAAAGAACCCATGGGTACAGACTGGATGGTATGGGCAGTGGTAACTGTATAAGGGACAGAGTAGGTAGGAGTACAACCAGGTGGGAAGAGGGCAGGATGGCAGGATCTCAGGGGGACATAAGAATCTGGAGAAGGGAAATAATTAGGGAACAGGCAGATGAGGATAGTCTATGACACACTGAGTGTGAAGGAGGCTACCAAATATTTGGCTGTTCTTTCTGTAACCACTTCCATCTCTGAAACCCAGAAGAGAGTTTGATTTATTCTCAGTGTTACTCTGCAGAACAGCATATAACTATGAAGCCTTTCAGGAAAATATGTCTCATCTACCCCCAGTGTTAGAGACTCAAAAAGGAAAAGTGATTCCTGCTAGTAGATGGCTCTGCTATGGGTGTCTGGAAGCCAACCATATAAAGTCTCGCATCTCTGGTGCACTGCTACATGGGATAAAATGTAATTTCTAAGCTTTTCTTCCAGGCTTACTAAACTTGCTGTTGTGTGCCCTAATGAGTTTTCATGTAAGATGTCTACATCTTTGACAGCTGCAGCCCTGTTACAGAATGTCTGAAACAGTTCATGTTTGATCGGCGTGCAGCAGGGAGCACAGAGGAAAGATCAGCTAAACCAGGGACAACAGGGCACAGCACAGTGAGTGGCAAGTTGAAAAAAATAGAGTGGGTCTGAAAAGAAAGGGTGAGGTTAGAATCCACAGCCATTTAATTGCTAGCAATGCTGTGTCAGCACTGCCTCCTTGGATCCAATCTGTGAGCATTCAGAGATGTTCCCAAGGTTACCATTGCCCTGGTCCTATCCTCCATGCTTTGAAGGCACCCATCCTTCCTCCCACGCCATGTCCCTCTTACCCTCCCTGGATTAACTCTTCAGGTCACCCTTCTCCATAAAGATACTGGAGTTGCACACTAACAGACCTCACCAGCAATGCCAAGTCAGGGCAAAACAGCATTATGTTGGGATGAGAGACCAAAGAGGAGAGTCATTTTTCATAGTAAAAGGAGTCATGGGCTGCATGTAGCAGGGAGGGAGCACATAAGCAGGGTCACAGGTAGAATACAGACAAACAAAATTATTTCAGAAGGTGGTTCAAAAGTCATGTAAGTATTGCTGGGAGCAGTAGGACAAGGGCTGTCTGTTCTCATAATGAACATGTACAGCACTACTCATACTGGACACATGTCTATCTCCAAGCAAATAGCCTTACAAGTAAAGGCTGGTAAAGTACAACTTGCAGCATGTATGTAAAATAGGGAGAAAGGTGTGACATCTTCAAGTGAAAACACAGAGCAGAGGCTCTGTGGACTGTTTCCCAAAGCACTCTTTAGCCCTCAGAAAATGCTGCCAAAGTTACCTCTGAAAGTGCTGAGTTGACACAAAGTAGAGGAGCAGAGGAGCTCAGGCATGACTCAGCCTTGAGTTTTCCTCTGGATTTGCGTGCGCAGCTGTTCTTGAAGCCAGTCGTATGTTATGACATTAAGCATTTTACACCATTAAGTAGGGTTGGTTACAGACTATTTTATCCAAAACTGTGCTTGACCCAATAGCCCAATTAGGTTTGTGTAGAAATCTAAACATTCTCTTTCTTCATCACCTTTTTTTTCCCTTTTTTTTTTTTTTTTTTCCTCCAGTTATCATCATACTAGAAGTGAAAGAAGTCAAATCTACAGATTACAGGTAGAAACAAGAAGCACCAGGGAGTTGCACCCACATGAGAGAAAGAACTGGGCTGAGAGGAGACCAGAGGGACTGTAGAGAAGGAAATAATATAAAAATGGTGGTGTAATAGATAGCCAAAGGTTATCTATAGGAAAAACTCACCAATTCTGATGCCTTCAATCTAAACAGAAAACACTTGAGGCTGATCACCTGAACTCCACAAAGGAGCAATCTCCAAAAGAGATGCTGCCATCATGGTGGTCAGCCCTTAAATGAAGTCTAGGAGAGGTGGAGTCAGCCTCCACCCCTTCCGGGAGCACAGCTGAATTACCTTCACCTGTGCTCCCACAGCTGACCTGACACTCACCTCAGCTGGTTAATCAGAGGTTCAGGCTCTGATGACTAATTTTCCATACAGAGGCTATTTAGTCTGCTTCTCTTCCTGAAATCAGATTCACCCAGATCTGTGCCAGTCTCTGCTGATAGAGATTCCACATCTTCCAATGAAAACTTTTTTATTTATTTATTTATTTTTTTAATCACACTTAACACAAGGAAAAATTACAGACGTATCACCTGCATCTCTACTGACGTAGTTGAAGTTATTATCCACTCCCAACAGACACAGAGAAAGACTTACTCTATTTCTCTTCACATCTATGTTTAAAATACTGATGATTACTGGCTATCCATTCTTTTTTCTAGATCAAGCTATGCAATTTCCTTCAGCCCTTCCTTGTGAGCCATGTGTTGTTTTTTTTTACAATTCTCCCTTAGTGAAAGCAACAAAAACTGCATGTGATTCTCCAGCCAGGTCCTCTGCTGCCTTTATCTGAATCAGAGCATGAAAAATACACCAATACTCCTGTTTATTCAGCTGTGATGATATTTTTGTATTCATTACTCTGCATTATGTTCCTTAGTCATTTCTTCAAATGTGCCATTTCATCCAAAGATAAAAGAACTAAACCTTTTCGCTCATTTCTTTGAGACAAAGTAATTTCTTGCTTTTCCAACTCACATCCTTATTAAAGATAAAATAAGTGTTTCTGCTATTCTCCCTTATCCAGAGTTCCTCTCACAGACATATCTAGTGATGGGTTTGATACGAGTTGCTCTTGATAGACTAATGCTGGATGTTACTCACTTTGCAGTTAAATTCTGATGGCTCAGCAGTCACTTCCTCTGCTCCCTCATCATTCGAAAGAGGCAACACATTTGTCACTGTACTCCATGATTCCTCAAAGATAATAACTAATATGTCTGGCATTGCTTCAGACGCTTCTCCTGGTCCCCTAGGAGGAATTTCATCAAGTCCATCTGATTTGAAAACATCCAGCATATCTAACTCTCTGTCATGATGATATTGCTTGGCTTTGGAGAACACTGAAAACATTCTCAGACATATTTAGCAAATTAAAGGTCCAAGATAGAATTCTGAAATGAAAATACTCCCTTACGTGATGGAAAAACTCAGTAGTTGGAAAACACGACAGGTGTGGAAAAGCCCAGATTCAGCAGGAGTTACCCTTATGGGGGAAAAAAATGGACAAGCTCTAAATTCTCAACGAAAGCACAATTCAGAAAATGTAAATAATCCAGCAGAGAATTGAAAGCAAATACATTGTTTTTCATACGAGATACCAAAAATAGAAGAAAAGCAAATCACTTCTACACAGTGTTTGAAATCTATGAAATAAGACAAGGAAACCAGAATGCCTAATCAATACTCAGACATTGCTACACCAGGCATAGTGGAATTTTGGGGAAAGACAGTGGGACGGTAATATCAAGATACAAAATACACAGTAGAGATAAAACATCCCAGTGGCAGAACAGAGATCTGCCCTTCTGAAAGCTCAGCATCATGCTGAATTTGTAAGCTAACCAATTCTATGTGTCTATACAGATTGAAATCCCACGTTTTAGTATGAAGATTACAGGTACAATAGATAATGTTACTGACCAAGGACAATAAAGTGCCTTGAATTCAATAAGCTGAAGGAGATCAGAATGGCAGTGTGGTCAGGAAATACATCAGTAACAGGAGACTTCAATTGTAGGTTGACAAATATCACACCAGGAGTTGAATCAGATGTAATTTTTGGACTCTGTCAGCAATCCTTCCACAGGGCACCTGGTTAGAGAGCCCATAGGAACAAATGCAGTTCTTGGTTTTGTACTCAGAAATGCATGTGACCTGGTTCTAGACCTTGCAGTGGAAAAAACACTGTGACTGTTACCAGAGAGGACTCAGTCAGCTGTTCTGAAGGAGCACCACAGGCCCCATGTCCCACTGCCACTGTGCTAAGCTTCAAAGAAAGCTAGGCGAAAATGAAGAAGCTTGTTACAAAGAAACTAGAAAGGTCAGCAGAGAGGATTAATTCCTAGCAAGCAGCATGGAAACTACTGAAGAACACCAGACTAGAAGCATAACACTGCTGAGTATGACCTATTGAGAAAGGATGGAGAATGGATTAAAGGAGGCCAGCAAATACAAACGGCCAAGTAAGCAAGTTTATTAGCAGTATGAAGGCATTTTTCAGAAAGATGTCTATTGTATCCAAGCAAATAAAATGAAATGAATTATGCAGTCTGGCAGGTTAAAAGCAAAATCCTAATTAGCAAGGCTAAAATGGACTTCAAAGAGCACTAGCTAAAAGAATTAGAACTAGTACTAAACTCTGCAGGGAAGGAGCTGCATGTCCTGGTGGACAACAGGTTGGCCACGATCCAGCAGTGTGACCTCATGGCCAAGAAGGCCAATGGTATCCTGGAGCACATTAAAAAGAGCATGGCTGGCAGGTTGGGGGGGTTGATTCTCCCCCTCTTCTCTGCCCTGGTGAGGCCACATCTGGAGTACTGTATCCAGTTCTGGGCTCCCAAGTTCAAGAAACGACAGAGATCTTCCAGAGGGTGTCCAGCAGAGGACCACAAAGAGGATCAAGTGTCTGGAACATCTCCCTTACAAGGAAAGGCAGAGACCTGGGACTGTTCAGCCTAGGAGAGAAAACACAGAGGAGGGATCTTATCAGTGCTTACAAATATTTTATATGTAGGAGTCAAGTGGATGGGACCAGGCTATTTTGGCAGTGCCCAGCAACAGGACCATGGGCATAAACTGTACTACAGTAAGTTCAATCTGAAGAACTTCTTTACAGTGACAGAACATCAGAATGGGCTGCCCAGGATTTGCAGAGTCTCCTTCTTAAAATATTCAAAACCCACCAGGACGTTTTCTTCTACAGCCTGCTCTATGGAACCAGTTTCAGCAGGTGGTTTGGACTAGATGATCTCAAGAGGTCCTATCCAACACCTACAACTTATGATTCTGTGATTTCCCATATGGACTGATGACCTCACAGTGACTATCGTCACTAAGGGATGAAACACAAATGAAAATATGAAAACTGTAGTTCTGTGCTCAAGAGCAAATAAAATGCCAGTCACAAGTTGGGAGTTAGTAAGAAAGTAACAGTGAACAAAACAGTGAACAATATCATGTTCACATATACATGTCCATGTATAAGCTCATGGTTAGTCCCAAGGTTGAATCTGTGTGCAATTCAAAACCTAATACCATCTCAAACAAACAAGCAAACAAACAGAAAACCAGAGCTGGAAAACATTCAAAGAAAGGCTACAGAGATAACCAAAAGTATGGAATGACTTCTGTAGGAGGATTAACTTAGTAAACTGGAACATTTCTGCCAAGGAAAGAAAAGATGTACACGAGAGGTCTACAAAAGCCTTAATGAAGTAGCCATTATGCATTATGATACATGTCACTTCCAACTCAAGAACTAGGGACTTACTTTAGAATTAAGGTAGCAGGAACCAAGTGTAAAAAACAACAAAGAAAAATGAGTTTTCATACATGTAATAAAACCATGGAGTACTCTGTCTGAGGATGTTATGGATATGAAAAACATGAGTTCAAGGAGACACGAGGCAAGCATTTAGAAGTGCACTGCATCAGAGGATAGTAAACAGAGCAAAAATATCAGGATCAAGAAATCGCTGGAGCTAAATTTGTTTGAAGATTAGGAGTTTCATTTGCACTTCATGTGTTCTTTCCCTGCTATAGCCATTGTTGCAGAAAACTACCAGGCAACAGGGATCTTTGGTCAAAAGATTCAGGTACCGTTTTCTTATACTGTAGTTTGATTGCACAGTCTAGGCTGTGCATCATAGCTACTTTGAGGCTAGATTCAACAAACAGGGCCTTCTATTTTATATACAAATTATCAGAGATCCCTTTGCATTCACCTTCTTCAGAGTGCCTTCATAGTTCGAGTATGAAGCCATTGAACGGTCTTCTCTCTGAATCAGAGAATCACAGAACCACAGAATTGTAGGGGTTGGAAGGGACCTCTAGAGATCATCGATTCCAACTCCCCTGCCAAAGCAGGTTCCCTCACCATGTCGCACAGGTAGGCGTCCAGGCAGGTCTTGAATATCTCCAGAGAAGGAGACTCCACCACCTCCCTGTCAGCCTGTTCCAGTGCTCCGTCACCCTCACCATAAAGAAGTTCTTGCACATGGAAACACATAAAAATTCTTTACAAACAAGAGCTGCAAAAGCTATTGCCCTTTCACATCTTGTTGTTAAACAACGACAAATGTTCTTAACAGTTTATATAGTTGTCTAGGAACAACCATACTTCTTTGTTGAGCCTGCATTAGGATCAGATGTGCTGCTGGGCCTGAATTTCTAGTTCAGTTTCATCAATTATATCAAGATATCACCACTGCAGTTCCAGTCCTAGACTCCCTTCTACCTTACAATCCGTCTCTCTCTTCATCTGAATATTCCTTCTTTTTCTTCATATTTATGCATAGTGTTTATGAATAATAATATGTTAAATACGTATACCGTCACACTATTCCTGAATGTTAAATGTACAGCCCAGGAGGAATTCCTTGGTTTTAGTTTGTTTGCTTGGACTGATTTGCTTTCTCAGTTTGTTCAGCTCTCTCGACAGATTGCTAGAGAAGTCTTTAGCATGTAGTATCCAATACAATGAGAAATTTGAATCACTGTAGCATTTTAAGAGTGGTGTTGATATATTTATTTATTTTGCATGCATCATTTATTTCTTTTAATATTATTTTAGAACAAATAAAAGTTTTGGAAGGAAAAAAATAACCAGTCTACCTAAAAAGATGTCATAGTAAATTTGTGGAAAGCAGGAACAGAATGAATTTATTTTCATTTCCTCACTGGGAATAATAAATGCACTGCAGCTAATTTGCCTGTGAGTTAAATTTCCAGCTTTATTTCAGCTCTTCAGTGTTGCTCTTATCTCTTATTTCACTGTAGCAGAAGAAGGTGCAGCACTATGCTATCTAATGTATAGTAGATATACACTTTGCGTTATGGTTTCTTTTTCTAACACTGAATGTCTCTAACAGAGACATGTGTACAGAAAAATGGTAGATGTAGTTCTTGTAGGAATCAATTTCTGTTCAGTCTCCAATGTCTGCTGAAAAAATAATTCTCCCTTAGACAGATACACATAAGCTGAGGCCTTCTGATAGGAATTTCTGTCTATTTAACATAGGCTCATTCCTACACTTCCTGCATGACACAGATTTCAAGTGTGTCATTTCTGCTGATTCCTGTCAGACAGAAGAGTCTGAAAGAGTAGCTTTAAAACCAGCCCTCTGGATGCAGTTTCACCCAGGTCTGGAGCTTCAGGAAGGTCTGTGTGATGGTCTGTGTGTAGGTGGCTGTGGGAAAGATCGTGACTGCCACAAAGAATGCCAGAACTTCTTGCTGTGTCTGGATGTCCTCCATTACCTGCAGCCCTGTTCTCTATGCAAGCAATGCCAGTACTATCCCATAATCAAGGAGCTGTCATCTTCAACAGGGTTGTTTTTTCCTGTGTTTTTTTTTTTTTTTTTTTTTTTTTTCTTAAGTGAAAACCTTAAGGAGTAAGAAGACCAGCCTATCTGCTTGTACATAAGAACCTGTTGACAGTCCCATACATTCATCTTCTCTGCCTCCCTCTGCTCAAAGGGCTTTTTAACAGCTCAATGACTATTCCAGCTGTGCTGCTTTGGAAGCCCAAAATTCTGCTGCTGGCCTGCTAGTTTGGAGTTTGGTTGGAAACACCGCTTACTTGTTGGCTACTGCATTGCTCTCCTGCGTACTTTTCCTTCAGCAAGTCCAATTCATTCCCCGGTGAAAGCATTATAACCTCAAGTATAGTAAATCATCTCACTAATAATGTCACAGTAAAATTATTATATCTCATTATTCTTAATTATTTTGTAGTGTTTCCACATTTTCCCCCAAGCTCCATGCTGGTGGATATACAGCCTTTCTTTTATTAGAATTAAGGATGCACTCCAAGAAAGACCCTAAGGTAAATTTCAGTGAAACCAAGATGTATTTTTGTTCCTATATCCCAGGCTGAGGATACATTTTGTATGTGAAAGAGTGGAGATTTAAAGCATTTATACCAAATTTAACAACCTCCCAAACACACAAACATTCACATTAGTCTGAATACAGTTGTTACATATACATGTGAACTAATCATGTAAAAAATATCTTGCCCTGTTTACTCCAGAAACTTGTAAAGCAAACCACACTGGTATTTCCATAAAAAGACTTTCCACAATCTACTGTTACACTTTTCCCTTACACCCACATCTGCTTGCTAGTGAGATAATCAAATAGAATAGGAAGAAGTTCATTTGTTTATTTGTTTTGTAGATCTATTATTTGAGCTATATTTCTCCTTTACAAGCTCTCTTAAATAGCTAAGGAAAGTGAGGATGCTGAGGCTAAGGAGTCTGTGAAGGTACATGTTATGATCTCTGTACTCTCCTAAGGCACCAGTAGGCTAGGGAACCTGGGAACCTGTAACAGTTCACCTCTCCATCTGTTCTTTAGCTTGGTACTTCTGTTTTTAGTGGGACAGTGTCCTGCAGGATGTGGTACCTATGGCATCTAAAGAATGATTTAGAATATGTAATAGAATACAATTGCTTTGTATTGGCAAGTAATTTCATTTTCTCTCCTTATCTCCAGGAATTTTTACATATATTAGGGTATCATTTTCTACAGCACTGTTCTGAGAATCCACAAAAGTCGTAACTGGCACCTGAGGTAAAGGTCTAATGAAGGTATTCCTAGAGCCCTGTACACACAGCTAGAACTTACACCCTGAGAAACATCCATCCAAGATGGATGCAAGACCATGGTCTGACAAAGAATAGCAATCCATCAGTTCACTGGGCTTATCTATATTAGCATTTCATACAGAAGGACAATTCTAATAAAGTGGTTGATGAGAGAAGGAAAGAAAGAAATCAGCAATGTGCCAAAATCAACGAGTAATATGTATATATGTGAGGAATTTTCATAAGGACTGGATACAAGATCCCAGCATAAACAGAGCCACAGAGGAGGTAGGAATTCAATTGAAGGCACATCCTGCCAAAGCAAGGCACCTGGGGCTCAAACTGCTGCAGTACACATGGAGAATTTCCCTCTCAGCATCAGAAATTACTGTGGGGATTTGGGAAGGAAAGCAGCTTTAATAGTCTGCTGGTTGGCCTGCTCTAATGCCAACACACCCTTAAATTCTAGCCAGCCTATGAGCTGGAAACTGATGCAGTACTGGTGGATGATCAGTTGGAATTGCAGAAAGAGCACAAGTCCATCCTGAAGCACTTTTGCATTTTAGCACTCTTTGGGCCCCTCTTATGGTACCAACCAGTTGAGCAGCACCAGTAAGGAGTGCTGCTGCCTCCTGGCAAGAGGCATTCAATAAGCAGTAGCGGGAAGCTGAACCTTTACCTGTGGAGTTCAGGAGGCTTAAGTTGCCCATTACAAAAGAATCTCTTCATATAGAGGGTAGTGAAACATTGCAACAGTCTGCTTAGGGAAGTAACTGAGTCACCATCTCTGGGAGGTATTTAGAAGATGTGTAGATGTGGTACTTAGGGACACGATTTAGTGGTAGCCTTGGCAGCACTAGGTTAACGGTTGGACTTGGTGATCTTAGAGGTATTTTCCAACATAAATAATTTCATTATTTCTATGATTATGTGTTTCATCTGCTCTCCAACTGTACATCTCAAAGTGCACACATTCAGCATTAATTCTTAGTTCTTATTGAGCCCACCATCCCAGAGATAATCTGGGATAAGAAACACAGAGCAGAGTCATGTCAACAAAGTGTCATCCTCAACTGAAAATAGCTCCCAGAGCCTTGTGAAAATGAAGACAAAAATGTCTTTATGCATTTCAGAGGAGACAAAGAAAGAGTGAAAGGTAAGGCTGGCCAGTAATGCCCTGTTTTGGAGGATCTAATGGAAATGAAAGTTTGAATGCATCTTGTGCAGCTTAACATCTGGTGGATTAGAAAGTGTGGGTGATAGCTTTGGATCTAAGTCTGAAGAATATCTGCATATATTAGGGTCAAATGTAATGCATGAATTTGATCCTGTTAAGTGCTGTGACTTTGACTGGAGAAAGAGCCAAAAAGAAAAAAGGAAAAAGAAAGAAACTGGAATCTGTGTCTATTCTCTGGTATTCTTGGCACACTTAGAGTAGCTGTTTTTAGGTGTTTGTTTGTTTTTTTGTTTTTTTGTTTTTTGTTTTTTTTCTTTTTCAAGGAAAAATGTACATACCTGTATTTGGAGTCCTTTTCTCCACCTATCCTTTCCCCAAAGAAGCAGGGTCTGGGTTTATCATTTCCTTCTGCAAGCAAGCCTTTGACACAGAAAGAGGGGCTTAGAAATTTTGTTCAGAAAACAAAATAAAAATGCCTTAACTAAACTACCTCCCATGCACTACAAGGAATGCATGTGCTCTTGGACAAAAAGCCAGCATCTTCCCTTTTCTAAGTAGTCAAGATTAACACAGAGGAGGTCTGCAGTGATATAGCATTTAAAAAGAAATAACACAGAATCTGCCCTGCAGAATCAAGAGGCAATCTGGCAGCAATGGTCAGCTTGAGTTTCAAATCTCTTCTGTGAAAAGGTGCATGAATTGCATCAAGGTTACAGCAGAGTGGCTAGTGCTGCCCTAATATTGCACAATCCTACTCCCCGAATCTGTTGTTCCCTTTACTTAGATCCCGTTCATTTACACAGTTTGACAGTATGAGGACAACTGATGCTGGAAGAATATGGACTCAGTCTGTCAGCCCAGGAGGAGATGAATAAGTATCACACAGATGGTGTGTGCTGAGAGGAGAGGACAGGACGGAGACACTCCACTCATAGCTGGCCCAAAATGTAATCATCTGTGCACCTGGCTTCAGACAAAGCCAGAGAAGAGATGTGGTTTTAGTTAGCAATGTAAGCTGCATCACAAAGGCAGAATGTCTATTAGTTAATGGCTAGTATCAGTTTTCAGTCCTTTTAAGACCATAAATATTTTAAATATCAAGGCATTTTTCTTTCATGTGTGTATCTATTTCTCTTAAGTGCATTCCAGTGCTGTCCATCCTTTTCTCCTTTCCACTACCCTGCCAAAGATCAAACATGAGTTTGTCTGAGGGCCACCTCCAAGCCCTCAGCCACAAAAGGTCCTCCTGGCTCACTACAGGTCATGTCAGAACATTCTGTGACTTTTCATACTTCCTATTACCTTTGAGAGAAGGCTTCGAATTATAGGATTGGCAGTCAGTCTCACAAGGATGCTGGAATATCACAACAATTAATTCAGTGAGAAGCTGTGATTGTTATTAACCCACCTGCCTGTCTGTAGGAGCCTGGGACAGATTCAGGCACCATTAAGGGTCTGATACAGAAGCACAAAGCAGGCTTGCCTGACACAGAGCAGATTCTGAGAGCCTCTAAAAATGCAGGGTGGAGCCTGACAGCACCATTTGTGTCCGTTTGATATGGAGAGTTACTGTTTGATTTGCCAGATGTGCTTTACCCCGTTCCACTCACCCATCATCTAATTTCCTCTCTGTCAGTGGTAATGGTATTTGGAGTGTGTTTCTACATATCAGGGCTTTCATATTGTAATCTACATGGGCTGTATGAGTAAGGTATTCTGTTATTTTGCTGCCATGACGAGCAGTATACTGGCCTCCCCTCTGCTTTGTTTAACTTAGTTCTTTTTCTATTTCTCCCTTAGCTGGCATGACTGATATAGGTTAGTTTGTCTAGCAAGAGGGATTAGTACAATAGTTTAAGATCCAACATATTAGTTTAGCAAGGGAAATCCATAAGTGATAGTTCTAAGTCTTTCCCTTTCAGCTTTAGTGGGTGAATAGTCTTGTTTTACTCAATAATTTTGCACCAGGGACATAATAGAATACTTTTATCTAAAGGCGCAAGGACCCTTTCCTAAGGTTCCACATACATGGTTTTATAAAGTGGCTCAACGTGGCTCAATAAGCAATGGAAAATTTCCAGAGTGTATGAAAGTATGTCAAGGGCCTCAGCAATGAAGCAAATAGCAAAAAATGTGGAAGAAGGAGGTGGGCACTCAACCACCCCTAGATATAACCAAGCATGCCCAAAGGGACATTAGTATATATCTAGGAGTCCTTGAAAATGAATGAATGTGCATGCCTATGTACTGCATACACATTGTCTTAACTGTTGAAACGTACAACCTGAGCTCTGGGAGGATGGACTTGTTTGTCAAGTCACCTGATATATATCATGAGGAATAAAGGAATGCCGCCTTCCATCCACAATGGAGTTAGGGATTTTTCTTCCCGGATTTCAGATGACGTGATGAGGACAAATGGATTTGCCTTCTCTTCTATGCCATTTACTCAATTTCAGAGAAAGCACCCGCTCTTTGAATGGTCACATTCATTTGACTTCAGTCTTAGTCACTGATGTCTTTTATTGCTGCCACTCACAATAGAATTCTCCAAGTGAGGAAGCTGACTGCACTGGTGAATTGTAGAGTGGTGGAGAGAATCTGTCTCTTTGAATTGACTCGCTGATTCTACAGGTGAATTGTAGAATGGTGGAGTGAATCAGTGTCTGTGAACTCACCCTTTGAGAGAACAGTCCAGAAGGTAGGTGAGCTCTGGGGATGTGCCCAAACCCTCTGAATTTCCCTCAGAAACACTCATACAGCTTATTTGGAATAGATAATTCTGGTTTATTGAACTCCAGTTGTTTGAATAATGCCAGACGGTAAATATTAGCAGACCTCACGGTTTCAGAAGTAACAATAGGATCTAAGCAGCAGCTACTTTCTGGCTGTACAGTGTTGGTATCAATCAGATGACAGAAGGCTAAGAGAAGGGCAGAAGTTCAGGGACAGCAGAGAGGTAGCTCCTGTATTGTAATTCTGTTTGTATCATACAAAGATGAATATTCCAGGTTTAGTCACTGGCATCATCTGGTGGCAGCAAAACATGGCAGAAAGTAATGCTTATGAAGCACGTCTGTCCTTAACACCAATGTTTTGAGTGCACACTTCTTAAGTTTTGTCATTTTCTGGGAGTGAAAGACACCCCGTAGAACCAGTTGTATGTTCACACTCATCTACATGAGTTATTTGGGTTGTCCTGTGTCTCTGTTGGTAAAATGGATTTTCCTTACAGGCATTTCAGCACTAAGACTACTCTGCATCACAGTAGTGGCAGCATGAAATTGTCTACTTGTATTTCCAGGGCTAGAAAATAGGTAAGTTTGTAATCACTTGTCTGCTGCTGACTGTCCAAAACCAGTCTGACATACATACTCATATATTCAGTGGTACTTAGTGTGGCTTCTTTATATATATTAATTGTTGCTTTCACATTGTCCTCTATCTGTTAGACCTTCAGCAGCTGGGGCCCAGATTGGAAAGAAGATGCCTACAGAAACTGAATGTGTCATTTAACATAGTAAGCTTCACAGAAGGTGTTAAAGGGAGCTGGCATGCGAGCTATGCAAGGGACATAGGGATTCAATCACACACTATGCAGTATGTGACAACTGAATTGGAAAGAAAGAATGAAGCAAAATTTGTGCTATTATCTAGGAATGGTCCAGAAGACTTTGAAGTCAATTGAAAGATTTTCATTGACTTCCAGAGCTCTGAATCAGGTTCTGGATAGTCTTAAGAAGAATGACAGGGAATTTTCATCTTCAGGAATTCCTTTCAAGGGTTGCTGCATTAGATGGCTTTAATTAGCTGCCAGGGCCAGTGCATCTTTACATAATGAAATGGAAAATGCTGAGATCTTCATGGACACTTCAGCTGTTGTCCCCTAAGCAACCCAGATCTAGACACCTTCTCTGAAATGTATAGATCTATATTTAACATCTATATAACTGAGGTCAGACACACAGAGAGGACAAGCTCTTAGCACTTACCATTGAAGTTAATGACAACTGTGGGTAATTAGCAGCTGTAAAAATCTGGACTCTTGCTGAGAAGCCTAAATACAGATTAATCACAGGAATGCATCCAGGAAGAGACCCTGCAATTAACGATGTGATGTTAAAGCACACATCATTGTTCTTATGAGAATATCTACAACCAGACAAAGACCAGCCATTCAACTGACAACCCTAGCAGCTATATACCAAAGGGCACAGCTGCAGTCAAGCCAGTCAGCTGTTTGGAATTTGGATAAATGGCATTGTCCCAGTATTCAAACATTTTTCACATATATGTATATACACACATATATATATATACACACATATATGTGTCAGCCCTACCAGCTCCCTCATAACTTTTGTTCCTTTGCACTGGATTTTACCAATTTGTCAATAACTGTCTAGCAATAATGCAACCAGAACCAAGCGTGGTGGGGCAGGCTCTCAGCTGGTGTTAATTGGCACAGCTCCACTGACTTCAAAGATATCAAAACTTTCAGGTGTGGTCACAGCAGGCATGTAGAGAGTAGAGTTTATTACCATGTTCTCTGATGTGGTGCCTTTTTGTATGCAGCCCAAACTGCATTGCTGACACATTGCAAACTCATATCCAATTTACTGTCTGCTCTCAAACTTAGGTCTCTTTCAGCCTATCTATTTCCATGGTTCCCTTGGTGAATAATGTGCTTTAGATAGTTTTCCCCATATGTATTAGTTTATATTTTTTCCAAGTAAGGTTTCATCTTGCCACACAGTGACCTAGTTTCTGGTTCTCTGACTTCTTCAGTTTTGCTCTATTCACCTCAGTCTGAGGTCGTGCCCTCCCACATTAACGTTGCCAGCAGGCACAACGAAGTTGCGAGTTACACTTTTTTTTCTGTTATGAAAATGCTAGAAAACATCACAATTATTACTCAGTGTGCAAGATGTTCTGCAAACCTCTGGAAAGCTATTGATTGTAAGCTGCTAGTTTTCAGTTCTACTCATATTGACAAAACATTAAAAATTGTGCTACAGAAATTAAAGGGCCAAGCCTAGAGCTGCAACTGAGATATGACTGACACAGACACAAAACAGGGCAAAGCAGATGCCCAGAGCTGCGGTGGAAGCTGGACCCTGGAGACTGAAGGCCAGGCTGCACTGGGATCTGAGCAACCTGGTCTAGATGTAGATGTTCCTGCTCATTGCAGCAGAGTTGGACTAGGAGGTCCTTATAGGTCCCTTCCAACTCAAATATTTATGTGATTCTATGATCTTAGAGCCACGGTCCCTTAGCAGCAAAGCAATCTCAGCACTTCCAAATCTGGCTGCCAGGCCAGCACCTCCTAAAAGTCAAAAATGCTTGAAAGCTGTTCTAATTCATCTCGCTTACCTCAGGCAGGTGGAAGCCAGGCATAGTGGGAACACTGAGAAAGAGAAGGGGACATGCCTGTGTTGGAGACCTGGGGAAGGGATAACACAGGAGCACGACAGCTGGTTTACATCCAGGGGTCCATGTAAGACACAAAGGTCCAGTGTCAGACTTGCTTCACATACTGCTCACCCCATTTCCATTAATCTCATACATGACTGAAATCTATTTTAAAAACTTTTGCCTGACAAAATTTTCCTACTTTCTCATCACACTTCCATGATGCAAATCCTGCTGCTCACTTATCCCTTGGCAGCTGCGTTTAGACACATGGGACTGGGGCTCAAAGACAGTGCTGTGTTTAGGCAGTCAAATAATGAACTTACTGCAGACCGTGGGTAAAAAGGTATAGAAGAAGGCAAGAGCTGAAACACAGGTTTTGCCATGAGCTCCTTGGACATAATGTGGCACCCCCAAATCACAAGCCCAGATAGAAGAGCTGTGCTCTGTCATCTCCCTGTTCAACCACTGAAACTGCCCCTGTTGCAGCCTCCACCCGGGCATTCTCTCAAACATTCTTCAAGAATCGCTCCCAGCTGGCAATAAGGACACAGCCGTTCTGCTTAGAGGATTGTATCTCAAAGTGTACAAATGACAGTCACATTATGACAGCGAGATCTATTTGGTTCGCCAGCATAAAAATATCCTTATCCCTGTAAACAGATTAAAATAGCATCTGAAAATGGAAAATTTCTGGTGAAAAGAAGGATTCAGCGATTAGATTCAAACAACATGAGTCTGACTGGCTTTGTGGGTTCTGACATTTTAAAGTAGAGTGAAAGAAGAAAGGAGGAGAGGAGAAAAGGCAGAAACAGAAACTTGTTAAGGTTATGGTCTTTCAGACCTGGCTGATCTTTGAACTACAGTCCTTCCACCTCTTCTCCCCCTCATCCTTTCCTCTGTTTTTTTGTTTTCTGCAGTCATTTTCAAGGAGAGTAACTGACAGCATCTTCTTTCTCTTGTTGCACTTTATCATGTAATTACTTTGGTGCTGCTAATGACCTGCCCAGCCATTAGTCTCTTTCACACACACACTAACTGAGCTGCTTGTAGGGATGAGGAATTGGAAAGAACTGACACAAATGGGAAGTCTTCAGGTCTAGGACAAAACAATAACAAGGGGTAGACAGAAAGGTACAAATGACATTTCTT
Source organism: Excalfactoria chinensis (assembly GCF_039878825.1). Taxonomy (NCBI): domain Eukaryota; kingdom Metazoa; phylum Chordata; class Aves; order Galliformes; family Phasianidae; genus Excalfactoria; species Excalfactoria chinensis. The sequence continues at coordinate 74,519,743 of NC_092825.1, forward strand.
CCATACATACACCCCATCACAATCCAGAGGAAGTTTCTAAAGCCTGATTCCTAACATATGACCTGTAGCACAAAGAGCAAAAGACACATGTATGACTAGAAAAGAACTGGCGAGATGAAAAATTGTCCTAAACTTTAAGTGAAGTATTTTGTGCAGATTCTGGGATCGTCTGACCTCAAGTTAAAAAATACAATGTTAAAGGCACACTGGACCTGGAAGAGCTCTAAATTCCAGCATATTCTATAACCTGGTGTCTCTGTCACTCTTTGAGGATGGCCAGCACTCAGTAGGAATTTAGGCTGCATGTAGGTTATATCCAGTCTTGTAACAGGAAGGACTTCAGCGCCTCTGTCCCAAGTACTTTAGTCTAACAGCATAACCAGGAGGGAAGGAGAAGCAACAGGAAGCTGCACCAAATGCCAAAAGCTCAGCAGGCAGCCATGGGATGCAAGGCTCTTCAAACAACAGCACCGCCTGGGGTCTATCTCATCTCCACATCAAAAATCATGTCAGAATTAGTGAATGGATGCCCAGCAAGCAAGAAATTTTAGCAGCTATTTCCACTAGGAAGCAATTTCCTAGTTTCCATCTAGGAAGGAAACCCTAGGGATACAGGGCACAACAGGTCAGATGTAGCAGTTGTGCTGAGCAATCTGACCTGGCGAAAGATTCATTTTTGACCCTAAATCTGGAGAACAGTTTAACCTGGAATGTGGTAACAAGTCATGTCTCCTGGAACATAAGAGATACTTCAGGAACATCAGGACTTCTAGTAACGTAGGATCTAGGTGTTCACCTCAGTACAGAGGTGTTCACATTTCCCATGTGCAGGCTTTGAGCATGAGTATAAGCAATGTATTCTGAAGTCTGAATCTGCAAAATTCTGACATGCTGATTCACAGAGTGGCATTATTGTGTGTACATGGGTGAATTATCTCTGGCAATAGGAAACTGCCCTTCAAATAAATTAGCAAACCAATTCACATATATAGAGTTCCATTTCTATATCTCAGCTGTATCGATAGCCACACTACTCTACTGTTGCTCATTGACTTTCTGCAGAAACATCCAAAAATGTTCTGTCAAAATAAATGCAAAACATCACAAGGCAAGTAACCTGTTGCTCAATATGGCTTACCTCTGCTGTCCCAGATCTCAGGGTGCCAAATATCCCAGAACTGCAATTCCATCCATAGGCAGAAGACAATTGTTTTAATTGATTCTCACTGGCAGAATCCCCATCTGCAGATTGAAATACCTGCATAACTGTTAAAACAGATCTCTTGGCAAAGCACAGAGAAATTGATTTAGCAATTGGGAGCTAAGAAAGAGAGGATGGAACTTCCTCTTCAGGGAAGAGAACTGGGAAACAAATCTAAAACTACATTAGAAAACCGTTCTCCACAGGTACCAAAATAAAACCCAGTGAGATGTCCCACCTACATCCTTCCTGTCCCTTCTCCCCCATTAAGGACTGAGAGGCAGGTATACCCACAGCAATTAGACTTAAACAAACAAAACAAATTGGAGAGGTCATGAGTGTGCTACCCAAGTGTAAAGAACAGGCCTCTTGCATCAGCATTTAGTGGGCCAGCATGCAAGAATGATTGATGGAGAGTCTGGGGGAAGGGAGATAAGGAAGTGTCCTTGCTGTTGAAGCCCCCATTGAGTTTGATGGGAGTATGTGAGCAGGAGACTTGCAAGGAGTATGGAGCTGATAATCAAAAACATGACAGGGAAACAGATGTTGCCTGCTTTGGAGACTCTCCTTGCACATTCAACACAATAGAAAGGGCTCAGATAATAAAACAGAGAGGATCCCAGCAAGAAATATAGCGTGCTGACACTTTTATGACCTGAGATGCTTACAAAATACAGAAATGGCGTTTTGTTTGCTTTCCATGCGCAGCTTGATATCACATGCTCAGCTCTCTCTGCTGCCACTCGGAGTCAGGAAAGACGATATATTTTCCTTTCCAGATAAACCTAGTGATTCTAGTCAGGTGCAGAAAGCAAATAAATTACATAAGAAGACTTTTTGTATCTATTAATCAAGAGGCTTGTCATTTTCCAGGCCTTGATCCACATGAAAGAAAGTGAAGAGGGGGAGGGGAAGTAAGGATGTGGAAGGGAGCTGAAAGACTGCTCTTGCTGGAGCTGCTTGAGAGTTTTCTCATAGCACGAAGGACCACAGCTTAGACAAACACACGAAAAAACAACTCCCTGCCCACTTCGTTTGGAGCTTTCTCTGCAAACCAAGGGGATATGCTCCAAAATGAGGAATTCATGAACCAGAAATATTCCATTATGCTTTTGGGGCAGTTATTCTTACATTTCCTCTTTCTTTTGAATGTTGAGAGGAAAATATCCCACTGCTGGGGTAAAAAAAAAAAGGGAGGCATATTCAACAACCTGTCTTCAAGTATATCCCAGTAGGCCAAGTCACAGACCTAGAGGTTCTTTTCCAGTACATGGCTAGATATCTGTGAGGTGTAGCAAGGAAGTCATGAAGCAACACAGTTGGTTACTAACACAGATAAAGGAGATAGTTATCACTACAGGGTACAGTAACACTAATGTCAAGTAGAAAGATTCAGTGGACTAGGTAGTTTGCATGAGAAACTGACTCTGTTACACTCTGCAACTAGCTTTATAAGCAGCATTAAAACAAGACACAGTAGTCTTACTAAGGTCACAATTACTTTCTTCCTTGGATTTCTGTGAATGTAAATCAGAGAATATTTATGGTGTTTTTGAAATCTTCTAAGAAAACAAAATTACTGTATGGATTGGTTGAATTATTGCTTCAGATCAAATATGAAATCAGAACAATATCCCACACAGAAAAATGACAGGAAATTTCTTGAACCAGGAGCCAGATTCACAGCCAAAGGGTGAATCTCATTTTCTCTGAATGTACTACCTGAGAAAATCTGTCTTCTCATAGCTTGTATGGGTATATAGCACCAATGTGGGCAAAGGAAATTTCTCTCCAAGGCTAGTTACAAAGGTAAATATTGCCTTAGGGAAGTTGGTCTCTGTAAATTTCTTCTACTGTCTGTAACAAAAGAATGGCTTTTCCAGAAGGCACCTTGGGGCACCACAGCTTAGACTTTTTTGCATTGATTCCTGGAGGTTCCTATACAAGACTGAGCCTTTCATCTTGCTAATTTCTGCACGAGAATATGCAACAAAAGAATTAATGCTAACAGTTAAAGCTTTACTGTGATTGGAGTGATGTATCTATTTCTGGTGCCTGCATTCATGAAAGGATGGTAGAAATTGGAATAAATTTGGAAAAAAGTTTAATGACTAATAATGAGGTCAGGAAAATCTGCAGTACAGTGAGGAAGGAAGAAAGACAAACCCAATAGCTTCAGTAAATATTTGAGATATCATAGATATCAAATATCTATAAGAGGAAAAGGTACCCACAAAGAGAGAGCCTTTCAGTTTAGCAAGAAATGACAATGTGGGAATAAAAAACTTTCAGTTGGAAGGATTTTCTAATTAAGCATTGAAATTACCTACTGAGAAACAAGAGGGATTTTCTGTTCTGAAAAACCTTTGCACCAAGACTGAAAAGATCTACAAAGGCTATGCTACAACTCAGGCACAGGCTACTAATGTCACTGAGAAAAAAAACCTAAGACCTTTTGTTTTATGACTTTAATCTTGAATTCCCCAGAGGCCTACAGTTACTTGCAGCTCTTCCAATAAACTCTTAGCTTGTTGGCAGTCTCTATGCTAAGGCAATATTATCAACATATTCTGTATCAACCAAAGATGATTCTGTAATTTTTACTCCAACTTTATCATCTGTTATCAGACAGTAAACTGGAACACAGAAAAAAACTGGCTAACAAAGGTTTCTCCAACATATCCCTGTTGAAAGCAAATCCACAAGACAGCTATTAAGTCATTCATAATGAACGGCAATGCGGCAAAGTTTCTTAACTGTCTACTCTTAACTCCTAGGACGAAGGATTCATCTCCATGATTTATATTGTGATTTGCTACATTTATAAGATCTGCAAGCCCTAATAGTTATAACAGAATACCATCTACAAAACTTTCTCCTCACCTGGGTTTCTCGTAGAGATATTTTTCTTGCTTGCTTTTAAATAAAAATGGTACACACCCTTTCATATGATTTCCTGTTCTGGAGGAATTTAGTTACTTACTTTACTTAATAAAGTTCTCCTTTAATATTTTTTTCTGCCATGGGAGGGTATTTTTAAAGTACTCACTGTGATAAAATGTTGAAGTATTTTCAGCATTAAAGCTTATCCTCTCAGTTCCCTTTCAGTTGGAGTTCATATTATTTTGCCAGGAGGGGAGCTCAGGAGTACTCCATCACTGCATTTATCTGGATTTTAATACCCTCCACAAGCAGCAATAGTGGTGCTTCAGGACCAGCAACTGCCAGGTATTCCTCAGAGCTTGTCACCACCCAAGTGTGCAGATGTCCTTGCCAGGGGGATTCCGGATTGAAGAATACAACTAGGCTGTGCAGCCTGTGTCACCCAGATTCATCCAGAGCAGACATCAATGATCTGCCTTTCCCTCAATACATTGGAGATGCTCTGGAAATCTCTGCAGTACGTAACTTCTGTGTTCTTCATTCCTTTATTTTCTGGTGGATCTTGAAGTGTTCTTTTCAAGATGACAAATAATAAATCCACTTTGTAGGACTCAGCAAGGTTCTCAGTTTACAGATATCCATCTTTCTAGTACTCTCAGCTCTTTAATTAACCTTGCTTTTGTTTTGCATGTATAACCCTGTTATGCTATTCTAAACAGTTTTAAATTATATAGAAGGTTAGGGAATGGGAAGATGCACAGTTTGCAGCATGAAGAAAATACCTTTTAAAGAGGTGTGAGGAATTTAGAGATGAGACCTAACGGGATAGCATCATAAAGTATCATTGAAGTGAACACCATCTTTCAGTGCTAATCACACATACTGGAGATCCCTTCTGGTTTAGACTGTATTGTATCAATACTGTTAACTTTCAGGGGTTAGCAGCAGAGGATGGCATTGATGATGATTGTGAACAACCATCTTCAGTTCCTGTTTTGTTCTCTGGTTGGACCATCGCACATCTGTGGTGCATGAGGGATGGGCTGGAATATTCCAGTTCATCTGTGTGTATTTAAAATGGTTGGAAGTTCTGAGGCAAAATGAGCCCTAGGTGGAAAGTTCATGAGAATTTACGGATAATTTTCAGGCATCAGGGCTGCATGCTGCAGAGCAGAAACAGCAATTCAAGGTCTGAAACTGATGCAACCACCTGACAGAGGCAAGTTATATCAAGAATTTAAATTACAATCCCTCATATTGCAGAGATGCCCACCACAATAGACATAGCTGTTAATACAATGTACTTCCTCCTTTTATTTGTTTTATGCAGTTGATATCCTAAGTATTTCTCTCTGCAGTTGTTCTGATCCTCACCATTTCCTTATAGTGAAATACTAGACTCAAATTAAATGCTAGAAAATTCACCATGTCCCTAAATAAATTGCTTCAGTTACTTCAGTGGCATGCACACATTTCATACCAGTTTCAATTTGACCTGACTGAGCCTTCAAACGCTGCACTTTTGAGTGCCTTTATTACTGAAATTAAAGAACTGCAGTCTGCTGTAATAGCTTAAGGTATGCTCCTTATTGGTTTTTAAAATCTAGATGGCATAATCTAATTAAAAAACAACAACAAAAAACAACAACAACAAAAAAAAAAACAAAACAAGGCTAACATAAAAATTGCTACAGAAGATTCATTTTATTAGAGGAAGGGCTCACAGTGTGATTGGCTTGGTGCAGCTCTGGCTGTCAGACACACCATGAACTGTACAGAGGTGCCTGCTCAAAAGAAGAATAGGAGTCAGTAGGACTGATGATTCTGAAATTATCTTGGCTAAAATACATGGGCCCAGCACTGAGGAACCTTAACTGTTTGTTTTTGTAACTAATATATATGACATCTTTTCCACCTTAATTTACAGGAGCATAAACAGCTTTTTCCAGCCATAAATAGACTCATCATATCCCACTAGCCATAAACCAATGAAAAGAAAGATACATCCCAGAACAAGGATGCAACTTACATGTCCAACAGGCAGGATTTGCATGTCTCCACCCATAATATATTCACCGATAAGACATTTTTCTCCTCTTGGGGAAACTCATTGCATCTGCACCCAAGTACTCTGCCAGACAGCTACCTGGGATGAAGGAAAATGTATTTGAATCATTCTGATTTGCTTCTTGGTTATGAAAGCAAAATCTGTCTGATGTTTAGGATACATTTTAGAAAGACATTCTAATCTTTCTGAATAGCACTGCATCTTGCTGGAAAGATTTCACCTGGTGTGCTGTCTACCACAGAACTGTAGAAATATATATTTGGAAAAGAACCTTGAGCACTGCCATAACATGTCATATGAAATTTCATGATGTGGTATGTGTTGCAAATGTGATGAGATCATTAAAACACTTAAATAGGGAAGAAAATTCTGGGAAAAGATGGATAGAGCAAAAAGAAATCCAGCAACTGGTAAATGAAGGAAGGGAATTTTGGGGTGTGAATAAAGTATAAATTCTTGTCCACTAAAGTAGCTATTGAAACTATTTACATAAACTTTCCATCAGCTGAGATGTCTTAATAAAAAAATGAATATATTTCTAAAAGGCAGTTTAGAGATAAAGCAGAAGATACTATTCTGTTGATGGAACCACCAATCACAAATTGCTTGGCCTGTCCTATGGAAAAGCCTAGACTACAGTATTGCAGTGGTTCCTCTGGGCTTTAGGATCTCTGGAAACATCATCAGTTTTCAGGAGTTTAGTCTTTGTTTTACCTCTTCTGTTTCTAATAGGTTGATTTTCAGCTTTCAGCCACATGTGGCTTCTTTATGTCTAGAAGTGTCTGTGTTGAGCATTCTCCTTCCTTCTGTGTACAGGGCATCTTCAATGGAAAATTTTGCTCTTTTGAAAAAATACTGATCCAGGCGAAGAACAAAATATGGTTCTATTTAGCCTACTGTGATGATGACATTTTCTTCTGAGATAGCTTTCTCAGTAAGTGATGTTTCCACGTCTTCCTTTGACAGAAGACTGAAAAGAAACATTCAAAGAACCTGCCTCTCACCATTGGCAGACCCCTGTGGGTTGCAAAGTTCACTGTGGCTAACCTGAGCTACAAAAAGGAATGGTAGATGTGGAGTGCTGAGTGGCTGAGGGCACGTGTGCTGAATGTTCAGAAAACACTGTCTTGTAATATTGGAGATGTGACAAAGGAGCAGGAATCTTTGCTTATGTCTGAGTAGTTAGGACATGAAACACTGAAAGGCACTGCCTGGGAGATGCAGGCGGCAGTACCAGTGAAATCCAAGTGTGGGCCCCATAAATGGCAATCAAAAAGGACTTCTCACCAAGATCTATAATTTTCAGACTAATATGGACTCTTGAGCTTTTCTGGCAAACTCAGGAAGCCTATGCCTACCTTCTTCCCTACCTTGTCCTGCTTCACATCTATTGCCAGCATTTTACATACATATGAAACAAGGGATCCTTCATTTATATCTGACTGCATTTCACATAGAATCATAAAATTACCCAGGTTGGAAAAGACCTTGAAGATCATCAAGTCCAACCACAGCCTAACCATAGTACCCTAACTCTAACAGCCCTCTGCCAAATCATATCCCAGAGCACCACATCCAAACATGGTTGGCTTTACCTCCCAACTCCAAGGTGACAATGAACAGTTCTCTGTAATATAGAGAGCTTTCACAAGAATAAAAACATTTTTTCTACTTGCCCATCACCTTCCTAATAGTTTCTCCACTTGAAGACTCAAATAGTAAACATGTGAGAGAAACAGCTTTTTCGACTGGGTGAGAAATGTGACATAAGAATTCCGTTCCATTTTTGTCAACGTCTGCAGTTTATCTAAATAGTTTGCAATTATCCCCTCAACTTAACACCTCTGGGAAGCTGGAGCTAAGGTTGCCTATGTTGCCTGTAATTTAGGAACCTGATAAAAATATAGATAATATTGGTTAAATAAAATGAATCTGAACTGTAAGATATGGGAGGTAAGATTACAGATAAAACTATGCCGGAAAGGACAGAAATGTAGAACCAGCAGAGAATGCAGTTCTCCAGAGTATGTCTTTTAATATGTATTAAATTTAACAGGTACTGTGATCTCCTGCACAGATACACAATATTCAATCTTGTCATATCTTATATATCTGGGCAAATGTAGCATACCTTCATATTTTGCTGGCAGCTTACAACTCCCAGGTTTCAGTTTATGTTACAGAAAGTATGTAGCCAATTCCCAATGAAAATCTGATTTAAAAGACACCATTGAGGATTGTAAGGAGATTAAATAGTTTTAATACTTTCAATATATGGAAGGGATTATTTAAGTGGGAAGCTGGGAATCTTGGTTTCTTAAATGAAACACGAAAGTCAAGATTTTACCATAGATACAAGAGTTGGAAGATAGTTTCAGGTTGTCCTCCATGTGTCCTGGGTGGGTGATTTTGGCATTTTTAAATTGCAAATGATGCACACTGATAGTTCATCTTGTCACCATACACCAGGACTGCAAACGTCGCTATTTTCATTATTAAAAATTGAAGATGTGGGATGAGACAAAAGCAAAAAAAAAGTTGTTGAAATCTCAAACTTTCTGGGGTTTAAGATTTTTTAGTTACCTCACTACATTTCTCATTAAGCCCACTTATTTTAAACTCTAAACTTTCACCATTATTTTTCACTTTTCAGCCATGAATAGTAATTTTTTTCTGTGGACAAGTTTTCACACTTTTCTGGACTGAATCTATTTTGTGCAAAAAAACCCAACCAGAAAGCAGCAACAACAAAAATCTATTGTAAATACCAGAGTGGAACATGAGATCTGTGTTGAATACTTAGTTTATATTCTGTTCTCACTGTCACGCTGTCCTCCTAGCAGCATTGCATCCAACTGCCCATCACTGTCATTATAAAAGTAAGAAAAATTGTGTAATCTTTGCTTTTAGCTTAACCTCCCTCAAAGGTTTAGGCATACATGGCAAACTACATCCATGTGACACTGGAATTTTTGGACTCTTTATGAGAAAGGAGGAAAAAAGGAGCAAGAAAAATTGGAGATTTTCCTCTTCACTCTACTGGCTGCCAAGATACAACAAACTGTATTCTGTACTATTGCTATTTTATGCACTATTTTTTAGCATACTATGTACATTCTCAAAGTACCCTTCTTTCTTCTTCTGGAGTTGTTACAGTAGCTGATAGTAATTGCCAATACAAGGAATAAAAAAGCACACTAATTGTATTCTGATTGTAGAGAGGGAAAGCACTTCTGGCCTTTCTGAACCACAACCATGACTGGCAAAGCCTACTGAGTCTTTGGATTGATGGTGTTATTGTGGAACAAAATCAGATACATTTAGTTCCCAGACACCTGCCCTGTTTTTCTTCGTAGTTTGGGTAACTTTCCTCTCACACACTGAGAGCACATTAAAACTTGACCTGAGGATGGAAGCTACCCAGGCTTTTAAATGCCATAGCTGGCAGGAGTGGGATTCTTCAGGCTTAGAGAGAAAACCTCATTCAGCATCCATAGACCTTTTTCATTTAGCCAATAAACTTTCACAAAACTAGTCATAGGCATCACTCATCAATGGGATCATCAGAGAGAAAAAAAAAGTAAAATAGAACTATGACAGGTATTGGTGTGAAGAAATAACGTATTTGCCCCCAAAGCATTGTGTAGGGTTAATCAAGACGATACACAAATTCATACCAAGTATGGCAAGTTTAGAAAGGTCACTTGGGAGGAGAGAAAAAAGCAATTTCAAAAGTCTGATAAGCATTTCAAATTTTTCACAAGCTATTTTTGCTTTGAAATTTACCTACAGATAGTGTTCTTCAGAACTAAAAAGCAGTTCTCAGAATTAATAAATATTCTGCTTTTACATTGAAGAAAAAGAGGTGTTGTGGATACCATTTTTAACTTTACCATCAGAAATAAAATAAAATAAATTTTTTTTTAAAAAAAGGAAGAAAGAAACAAAAAAGAAAGAAAGAAAGAAAAAGAAAGAAATTTGTATTATCCAAAAAATATATTTATTTCAGTATTTTCGGTTCAGATCTCAAGATGAAAAATCATTTGTTGATAAAGTGTTAGTGTGATGTTTCAACATGAAATGTTCAGCATTCCGTAACCACAAAGAAGCTCAGTGCCGAAAGCACATGGACTTGGCTGAAGTTGACCGGTTTCTTGGTGATGCCATTGCTATACCCTGCAAGCTCCCATTTGCAGTACATTTATTCTCATGTCAACCATCATTATCTCACTCTATCCCTGGGGCAGCGCTTCACACTGACAGCTGAGCGTGGGAGAGGGATTCTTTTTCCACACCTCTTGTTATGTCTCAGTTATGTATTTCTATTTAGTGAAGAATGGAGAAGTGAGTCAATGCAGTTTATGAAGTATTGAACAGGATATCCTCCCACAGAAAAATACATGAATTAAATGACAACTGGGGCACAAAAGAAAGCTGGAAGGGAGAGATGTGAAGCAGTGACAAAACAGAAGCCATGGAGGTGGGACTGGGCAGTTTACATACAAAGGCAATCACATATTGGCTTGTTGCACCTGGCCTCCACACAACAAAGGCACAGAGGCAAAGGTAGTGGCAGTTCATGGGGAAGATGAACATCCAGAAGGAGCCTGGGGTATTCCAAGAGCTTCATTCTGCTGACATGAATTGGAAGCAAAACTCTGGAGGGCCACTGGCTGCCCTCATGCCTTTATTCACATACTGGCTCCAGCATACAGGAACTGAATGGAGAGTAGCTTCTCATCCACCTAAAGAGCTTCACTCTTCCTCTGGTCCCTGACCCTCTGTTTCTTCAATTGATAGGTGATGGGGTAGCTACATGAGAGGTTGCCCTTCAGTACACATCACAGTGCCAACTGGCAGCTGTCCATCAGGCAGGGAATGGAGAATATCAATCAAAAGGTATTGTCCATTTTGCTGGTTTTACTCTAGAAAAACCTAAAAATCTGGAGACTTTGGAGAAAACCCATGGTCTTGGCAGATTTAGAACTTTCCAGTTCATATTGCTTTTGAGCTGTGACAAGCCAGAAAAATAAAGTTAAAAAAAAAAATAAAAAATAGAAATCAGTTTGAAAGAATGCTTCAGTTTCTATATTAATCCAAGGATGCCTCATCCAATCTGCCTCAGATTTTCCAGCAAACTTCTACTCTGCCATGAGATCATATATATGAAATGTAAGGCAGACTGGTCTGTAGTTTTGGCAGACCTGGGAGAACAAGATCAAATAGATTGTATTTTGAAAAGGAGAAATAGGGGTCTTATCTTTGAAATGAACATCACCTATTTAGGCAAGTCCTGCCACTCATAACGCTTCTTTGATTAGAAAAGTTGTATCAAGTATGTTACTGGGAACTACTTTGCACTGACAAAGAGATAAAAAACATGGAGGAAGAGAAGGCAACAAAAAGAAAATGGGGACGTATGGGGAGACCACAGCAATTACAGAAGAAGGGAACACAAAAACTTCTGGGCAAGATGTGTGCAAGAAAGAGCTAACAAGGAGCTCATGGAACTGTATGGTGCAGCAGGATATCAAGGAGCATAGAGAACCAAACAGTACAGAAAGGAAAGAGGAAAAAGCTAGGGAGATGAAGATCCCCCTGACAAAAAAGAAAGTAAGTAAAGGTCATCTGAGAGAGGATAGAATAATGTGAGCTGTCTCAGATGAAGGAGAAGAAAAAGCCAGTTTATACCACTGCTAGCACTATTTGTGCGTGTGGGTATGTGTACACATGTATGTAGATGTACAGGTAGGTGAGCCAACCACTTGAGTGAGCTTGGACAAAGTCTATTGCAAAGGACAGCTCCAGTACACCACTACACACCTCCTGCTGTACTGCTGGGAAATGACCCCTTCTCTCCCAGACTGCACCCATGCAGACACTGTTGAAGAGCAAAGCAAGCACAAAAATGTAACTTGTAACCTGTATTCTCAAGACACTTTAGTAGTAACTTGTACTGCTGTAACATGCATTATACTTGAACTGTACAGTTGGGTAAGATCATTCACTTTTGCTTTCAGCATTCTGAGGGTTACAACTTTAAAGCGATGAAATGCTTCAAAATACATAATGGTAAGTTAAGGGACATAGTAATGTTCTGGAGCAAAATAGTTCTGAGCTAGAAATCCCGCAACTCCCTCCTTAAACTCCTTTGAATATCTCTGGATTATGGTTCTTATTACATTTTGTCATGATTTTGTTTTTCCTTCACAAGAAAGAAAATCTCTGTTACTCTTGGAAAGACAAAGGAGGGAACTTGAGGTGTCATACAGCTCACTGCCAGAAGCACATATGAACACAGCCTATTTGGCAGGCAGAAAATGACTGGCCCTGCCTGTCAGCCGCATGTGTTTCCTGGTCTTTATTCTCCCTTAGCATTACCACATGTCACAATGTAAGTTACAAAGCATTAACAGCAATTGCAGGCTTTCCACTCAAAACCATACAAAGCAAATCTGCAATTAAATATTTGTAACAAATTATGAAACCTGAGGATTACTCATTGTTCCTTCAATTCATGAAAATTTTTGACTTATCCACTTTTCTAGGGGGGAGGTAATTACTCGGTGTCTTGAAGGGAGAGGCAGGACTGTGGATATTTAGGTGATGTTATACACTAGATGGCAACCATATGGAGAACAAGGAGTGGAAGCTTTCTACCCAGCTCCTGGCAAGCCTGCAGCAGATCCCACAGGACTGCAACCAGAAAGAAGTGCTCCACAGAAACACAACAGCAGCAGCCCTCATCCTTTAAAACATATAGAGGGAGAACTGGAATAAACTCTGTAAATGATCTGTGGGCAGACTTTTTATCCTAGCACACAGACGGAAATCTCTTTTAGCTGTCCAAGGTCTGGTGCTCAGAGGACTGTATTGTTTTAAAGGCAAGAGAACTCAGAACTGTCACCAAAGCAGGTAATAGTACCATGTAATCTTTTAAATGTCATTCCCAGACCCATCTTAAAGTTTGTTCAGCTCCCAGCTTCCGTTTTTCCTGCTGACGCTTTTCCTCACTCTTTTAGCACACAGCATATGCTTGCTCAGAGCCATCTGTTCTTATGCCAGGGTGGTCACACAGCTTACACATTGCTCTTCTCTGCCCTAGCCACTTGTCCCTGAAGTACGTATAGAGGGCACTACTGCCTTCTTCCTGGTCTTCTCTTGGCTGAGTTAAAAAAGAAAAAGACAAATCATCTTATTCTCTAGACATAAGACATGTCTTCTATTCACAATCATTCCAGCAGGCATGCACTCAATTGTACTTTCAGTTTATCTTTTGCCAGGTATGAGCTGTGTTCTCATTGAGATATCACGCAATAATATTAAAAGTCAGACTCCATTAGAAATATTTCAATACACTGTATGAGGATACTTGTTTTCTCCATGGTCACATCACACTGGCTACTCATGCCCAACCTGCAACCAAGAAGTCTCCTATTCTTACCTTGTTCTTGATAAGCTTACCCTTTCATATCTGTGGAACATTATTTGAGACCATCGCTTTTTCTTGTGTGAATTATGAATTTTCCCACAGTTATGATGTCCTCAGGACTGTGCCATCAATGCTTTTTCATATCTTTGTCATTACTCAAAACCATTAGATGAGATCCATCCAAATTCAATACACACCTCCCATACTGGGTACATCATGGAAAGGTGTCCAGCCGGGGAACCTGGCTCCCAAAATAAATCAGAAGTTCAAACTACACTTTAATGCTATCCATTAAGAATGGAAAATGGCTTTAAAAAAAAAAAATCTAAAGATAATGTAATTCAAGGATGTTGAAATTTTAAATTTTAGGTGAATATAAAAAAAAAACAAAACAAAACAAAACAAAAAAACAAAAAACAAAAAAACCTACCTTTCTGGGTAAAACTTATTTCTTAAGAAAGTATTACCCAGATAATTGCTTCTATTCATCACTAAATTCAAGATGATCAGCCACACGAAACTCAGAGAATCAAATCTAAGACAAATGTTAACTGAATGACACAGGTGACAGTTTGCATCATCATTAATTAATGAGCAAAAATAACCCAGCAAAGTGTGGGCTAGATTGCAACCTTGCTACATGAACAATACTCTCCTTATCAATTATTTGGATTTTGTAACCAGGAGCAATATCTACTGTTACTAAATCCAACTTACTAACAATGGATATTTGAAGCCCAAGGCAGACCCTGGGACAAAGGAACACCCTGCAGACACAAAAACATTCTCCAGACAACGGGAGAGTACTATAAAGCCATTCAGTATCACACCATTTCATTGTGTAAATAGAAAATGTTCTGATAGCTGCTCCCATTGAGAATCTTCTTATGCACTCAGAACCATCACTGCCACCACTTTCACCCAGCCAAATGTACACCTCAGCAGGGCAGAGGAGGGTGCCTCCTGAAATTGTAGATAAGGAGGGTAGAAAGATCTGAACACCTACCTGTGATGGCACACCTACCTGTATGTCCTTGCTTAGGATTTTAACCTCACTCTCTGTCGAAGTAGTTTGACTTTAAATCTGTTGGAAGAAATTAAGAAAAGAGAAAATATCTGTGCCTGTAGCACTGAGGAGGTTCGGGTTGAGCATCTGAAGACAGCAGTCTTTTATGCTCTTTCTGAGTAATTACACATATAGCAGAATCCATGCTATCAGTCTCCTTCCATAGGTTTGAATAACAGCTCCGTGATTTAAAGAACCAGTTCTGGCCCACACATGTAATACTATCCAAATCCTTTCTCCTCCTCCTCCTCCTCCTGACCCCTCTCTCGTGATCAAGTATGCAAAACTCATGGAATTAAGCAGTTTATTCTCACATCTGCCTGTTTTTCCAGCATGGTATTCTTCACTATTGTTAATCTGATCACCTCACACTGGGTGGGAACGAGCCATGATTTCATCTTGAATTCAAAACAAAAACTATTACATGAAAACACTGACACATGGGAGAAAAATATCATAAATATGTTTTGTCCATCTAAAAATTGTCCGGATTTTTAATCAAATCTTTTAAAACAGACCTTGTGGAGTAATCATGCATTGCAAAACACGTCAGGCCAACTTCTGCAAACTAAAAGTTTCAAATGAACAGATTGACTTCTTTTATTTTAATTTCCCACATTTTGCTTTGTCTTTGCTACACTATGTCAAAGTGAAAATTCTGTATAAATTATAGGCATGATCTATGACGCGGGACAATATTTATAACATGCCTTTAAAGTTATGTAATGCTGAGAACAGAAATGCAATTAAACTAGAGAGGAGAGGAGAGGAAGTTCTGCACTCTGCAGAGCGTGCTGTCTCATCCCTTAAACGATGCAGCATGATGGAAACCAATAAATGTTTCTGCAGAGGTAAATGGTTTCTTGTATGATGTATTGATATGGGAGGGATTGATCTCAGAGATGCATTTTTTCAAAATCTATTTTTCAAATTCATTTGGGGAAAACAGTGACATTTTCATTTTCTTTGTAAGAAAAGTATGTGCTCTCCTCCCATATGTTCAAAGAAGAGCGCAAACAAAAGAGGGCATTTGGAAGTTATTTTCTAGTTCATACTCAATAAGTTTCAAAAAAAAAAAAAAAAAGAGAGAGAAGTTGTGTTTATATGCATGGACATATTTCATAGAAAGACAGAGAGTGGTCAGGCAGTGGAATGGGCTGCCCAAGGAGGTGGTGGAGTCACTGACCCTGGAGGTGTTCAAGGAACGTTTAAACACTGTGTTGCAAGACATGGTTTAGTGAGAACTATTGGTGATGGGTGGATGGTTGGACTGGGTGATCTCATAGGTCTTTTCCAACCTTGCTGATTTTGTGATACTGTGATTCTCAGAAATGGGAGCCAAAGATGATGGTTGCATCAGAGTCATTCTCAGGATATCAGCTGCACCACATATAAAGGTCTGTGTTTTCCTCTGAACAATAGTGGTAATTAATTTCATGATTTCACTTTCACTATATATATATACATATACACAGCATAGCAACTTAAAAATTTATCTGCCACTATTTTCTACCTGTCACATTCTGCTCTGTGCAATAGTTTGTGGCTAATAAGTACAAGAAACGTGCCAAATATTCTTCTGTGAAAAAATGCCCATAGGATACCAGCATATATTTCTTGCCATAAAAGAGATCACAGTATAACTTTACCTTCTAGAGTTCCAAAATAGGTTGCACGTTAGGAAACACTTCACAGAAAGGGTAGTTAAGTACTGGAATAGGCTCCCCCAGGGAGTTGGTTGAGTCACCATCCCTGGATGTGTTTAAGAGCTGTTTGGATGTGATGCTCAGAGATAGGATTCAGCAGAGGGTTGTTAGAGTTAGGGTACTATGGTTAGGCTGTGGTTGGGCTTGATGACCTTTGAGGTCTTTTTCAACCTGAGTGATTCTATGATTCTAGGAAAACGAGGGAAGACATGTCAGAAGAGCTGACAATGGCACCCACACAATCAGGATTGCGCAGCACAGCACCTGTAGCAGTCTGGTTTGAAGACCAGCCAGGCGGAGGAATGTGTTTGAGTGCACAGTCTCTCCAACAATAAAACACTGCTACTAGGATAATGCACCAATCACTTTAAATAAGACTGCAGTAGTTACATCAGACTGCACAATTTTTTCATACTTTACAATATATTTTACAGAGATTCCAGAAGACACGTACAGGTTAAACTCAAAGATCTTACAGAAAGAGAATATAACATTCTGCTACTTGCTGTAAGAAGATATGTTTTGGGGTTCTTTTGTGGGTTTTTTTTTCAAACTTAATTTTAGATATTTAATTAGATATATAAATGTGTTTTCTTTTCATGTGAAGGCCGAAACCCTTTCTGGGGGAAAAACAGCATTTTCTATTGAGAACTGTTAGCTTGTGTCTTTGAAGAGCTGTTGTTTGTGTAACTCATGCCACTATGCCTCTCCAGTATATTGCTGTAGATAACTTCTTAATGCCCTGCCACTGTTATGGACCTGAAGAGACTTACCATGAGAAAGGTGCCATGTGAGACTACGAGATACCAGTCTGACAATAAGAGATAAGATAGACATCAAGTAAACAGTGCAAATCAGTACCTTTACACTGAACATTTTCCCTTTTTTAGGGCATGCTAATTTTTACATGAAGAACACAGGAACATTTTTCTGAGTTCCCTGGGAAAATGCCAAAATAAATTTTAGAAAAAAAGTGACACATTCCATCTAGCTCTAGGATGTAAATACAAACACAGAGTGAAATGAAAGAAACGACAGCCAACTACCATAATTCGGAAGCACTTTGTGCTCATTATTATTTCATTTACTTGATCTTCTTTAGGGCTGTTTTGGGAATACAAATTTTGTTCTTCTGTGTATTAGAAGAGGGGAGTGAATATGAAGGGAAATACAAATCAAAGAGGACAGGAGAGGAGAGACAGCACAGAACTAGAGTAGAGGAAGGGAATGGATTAAGGATTTTCCTCAGGGATCAGTACTGGGACTGGTTTTATTTAACATCTTTGTAGGTAACATGGACAGTGGGATCGAGTGCACCCTCAGCAAGTTCACAGATGACACCCAGCTGAGTGGTGCAGTTGAAACACTTAGAGGGAAGGGATGCCATCCAAAGGGACAGCCTTGAGAGGTGTGACCATGCTAACATCATGAAGTTCAACAAGGCCAAGTGCAAGGTCCTGCATCTGTTTGGGGCAATCCCAAGTGCAGATACGGGTTGGACAGAGAGCTGTTGGAGAGGATTCAGAGTAAGGCCACGAAGGCTAGAGCACCTCTTCATTGCATTTGCACTGGGAAAGAAGAGGGTGGGCATGACATTTTTAAAGTTTCCATTTTAAATGACTAGAACTGAGAAAAGGAAACGGGAAAGGAAGAGGAAGAAAGAGAAAGAGAAAGAGAAAGAGAAAGAGAAAGAGAAAGAGAAAGAGAAAGAGAAAGAGAAAGAGAAAGAGAAAGAGAAAGAGAAAGAGAAAGAGAAAGAGAAAGAGAAAGAGAAAGAGAAAGAGAAAGAGAAAGAGAGAAAGAGAGAAAGAGAGAAAGAGGAAAGAGAGAAAGAGAGAAAGAGAGAAAGAGAGAAAGAGAAGGAAGAAGAATAGGAAAAAGAAAAAGAAAAAAGAAAAAGAAAAAAAGAGAAAAAAAGAAATAGAAAAAAAATGGAAAAAGGAAAGGAAAAAAGGAAAAGGGAGAGAGAAAGAGAGAAAGGGAAAGAGAGAAAGAGAGAAAGAAAGAGGAAATAGAAAGAGGAAAAAGGAAAGGAAAAAGAACACCATCACAACAAACACATTTTGAATGAGAGAAAAAAGTCAATAAATTCTGGCCTCAAAATGCTTAAGCTCAGAAATGGCAACCTAAAATTCTGACTCCATGTTTTGAGAAGAATATATGAACAATTTAGAGAAAAGATTATTTCTGATGAATCTCCCATTTTCAGTAAAATCTTTTTTTATATGTTTGGATGGAAAAATTTTAGCTATCTGTCCTTGCAAATCAGACACGTATCACAGTGTAAGCTCTTCTTTGACTTCACAGTTAAGAAAGGAAGCCAATTTCTTACGTGAGACTTTTGCTGTGCTGTTATTTAATTCTCACTGGGTTTCACAGATATCTTCAGACCAACCAGTTGTGATGTGACAATCTTGGACTTGAGACATGGCACAGATCAAAACACTATGAGGCTATTTTTGTGCAAGTACTCTAAGTAGTCTTACAAACCAGATGGAGAGCATACAGGTCAACTGGTGAGTTACATTCTGCCATCCTGCCAAATTTACATTGGTTGGATGTGTTAATAGGGACAGGCCAAACAGACTGGGGGCTATTTGTGCCAGATCTAGACGCAAAGGAAATCACAGACTGCCTCACAGAACTTATGCTACAAACATCACTGACATCACTGGAATGTCTGCCATCAATTAGATCAACAATACTGTCTTCATCTGCAGAAGACTCTTCCTAAAACTGTTCTAGCCTACCTGATTTCAATAAGATACTTAAACTTTAGAATTATGGTACTCACCAGGGCAGTTCCTTTCATCTTAATGAATTTCTCTCACACTCCTTGCCATGCATTTAAGGTTGCTGCAGGCTGGAGCCTAGAACATTCCACTGCTGGGTAATTCCTCAATCTCCACTCCAGAACAGTGTGCTTGTGCAGAAAAATCGCTTCTCTGTAACTGGACTGTCTTCAATGAACTTATAAAGCATAAAATGTTTAGGTTAAATAAAAGATAGCAATAGGTATTTCACGATCTGTGAAGGGTTTGGCATTGGGAATGGTTCTACACTTAGGTAAACTAAGTGTCACTGCCTGCTCTGCTAAACTGAAATCATTCTGCATCCACAGAAAGTTGTAAATGTGCTTAAAATATAACTGCACTACAAAGCTCACACAAAAATCCTCCTGACTCTTGAATCAGGGGACAGAGACAGAAGAATAGGATCTTATTCTTCTCCTATGGCAGCTCTTCCTAGCACTGTATTTAGCATTTTCCTGCAAGTCGTTTTGAAGATGTGAGTTCACTTAGAGCTGGTTTCCAGATGATCTCTCTCTCTCAGCTGTGCAGGCTGGAGTTCTCTGTCGAGGGCGCAGGCGAATCCAAAAGACTTTTGTTCGCACAACACACAGTTACACTCTCAAAACTCAGTGCACCAGGTAACCTGCCACAACTCAAACCTTAACAGCAAAAGAAAATATCTGAATATTTACATGGCTCTCAAGAACATTCACATTCTGTATTTGAGGCTTAAGGCACTTTCTAGCTCCAGGGGTTCCAGATAGGACAGAAGAAAATCAAATCAGTCTTTTTTATCACCCACTGTGCTACAGGATTTTCAAATCTTTATCTGAAGACTGCTCAAGGTCAGTTGGGACACTGGATTTATTGGATGGACAACAGTCTGACAAACCCATTGACTTCCATTTACCTAAATCATAAATGAACTACAAGTGGAAATTACTCGATATTTTTTCATCTTCATCAACACCTGCTGAGGTTTGGTAACAATCATAATTTCCTTAGTGCCTTTCATCCACAAAGCTCAAAGTACTCCACATAGATGTTACGAGCTGTTACTATCAGCCTAGAAGTGGGTGTCAAAAGCGACTTGTGGTAAATGTCACGCAACAACCAAGCATAGGATTCAAGATGTAAACACCTGAGCGTGTCTAGTCCTTCATAACTTTTCAACCATGCTGGTATTTTCTAGTTAGGTAGCACGTGTCACAACTCTGCCCACTGTAGTTGGCATCCAGCCCACTGCTTCCTTCTAATCAGATTCTGGCTTCTCACACTGGGATTGTGGTTGGCTCTCCTTTGAAATGAGATGCTTGAAAATGGTTGACACCTGTAGTCCTCTGGCTCTCAGGAAAAAATTGTTAACCTTCAAGAAAAGACTTGGAGAGGAGGGACTTTCAAGTTTTACGGGATGGTGAGGTTCTCTTTGGTTCCCTTAAGAAGCATTAGCAAAGGTCAGATTAACAAGTCAACACTGAAACTAGATACAAGCAAGACTCCCAAAACTGATGCAGAAAAGAAAAGAGGTGGGTGGGGACTGGGTGTGGAGGAGAAAGGCCCACAATACAACATTGGCTCTGATCCTTTCCCCCTTGTTGGGCCTGGGGCACACTTGATAAGGTGAAGGGAAATTGTAAAATTAGACCTGGCAACCTACACAGAGAGGCCCAGTGCAAGGCCCTTGGCCTGAGGCAAGCTGAGAAAGTTGAGGAATTGTGGGGGAAAGGGGACTTGGCAGGCTAACTTCCTGTGGCTGCATCCAGGGCTAATTAGTTTTCAGTGTTCTGTGTGTGTTTGAATGGAAACGAGCCAGCACTGAGAGGCACGGGGTGAGGAAATCAAAAACACATGCACCAAGAAGGAAGAGGAAAAAAAAAAAAAGAAAAAGAAAAGAAAAAAGAAAAGAAAGAGAAAAAAAAAACAAAAAAACTGTCCTTTTTAGCTACATTTTCTTCTTCAAGAGGGGATCTCATCATTTTATTTCATGGGCACTAAATCACCCCAGCTCCCCTGTCTATCACATCTCACATCTGCTTCAGAACTCATTAAACATCAAAAGGCCTGCCCTATCAGTTCTGCTTAGTTAGAAGTCTGAGTTACTAGAATCCTAACCAGGGAAGATTTTGTATGTTTTTAATAATAGCTTAAGGAACTTCTTAGCACCCCATAAATTACTTAATGCAACAAACTCTTCCTGTGGACCAGCAAATGTTTTGCAGAGAAGCTGAATGCTGCCTTAACGTGCTTGTGGTCAGTCCAGAGTTACATAGCAACCTGCTTAAGTGAACCTTTAATCCACGTTTCAGTTTAGGAATTATTTGCTCATGTATCCTCTCCTGCTGCTATCCCACTCTTATTTTTACCACTGCTCTAATTTTATATAACTACATTATAACTTGTATTTCCAAAGCATTTTGATCCCTAGAATGCCAAGGCAATTATTAAAACAGCAATAATAGTGCTACGGCACCAATGAAATCTGCCTATATCTGCCTTTTCCACTGATCCACGTGTACAATGCCCTCCACTACTGCACATGCCAAACAAACAGTTCATGAATGTAATTTATATACAGGAAACACAATGAACACAGTAATGGCTCCAGTGGGTGTTTGTTATTAAGAGTGCCACAAGAGCTCTTTAAAATGAACTGAGCCTAGACCAAGAGTGATTTTGGAGTGCTAGTTATTCAGACAAAACCAAACCAATTTTCATCAGAACACTCACAAGCTTTTGTCTTCAGTGAAGAAGTTTTTTTTTTCCCTGTCTAATTTGAAGGTTCTGCCTGCAGCTGTTTTATCACCAGAGCACTTCCGGCTCTCTTTATAGAGTCAGAAAGCATGGCTTTGCACTTTCCCTCATGCTCAGGAGTGACTAAATCACTTTAGCTCACACTTTTTAAGAAACCTGACCAGTGTTTGGATTTGAACATGTGAGTCTCATAGGTGAAATTTCATATGACGATGGGCAAATCAAAGAGAGGTTTCAAGCTGAAAAAAATATATATATATCTGCAGCCCCAGCTTTAGCAGTCATTCCCATTAGGCTGACACCAATAAGCTTTGTCAGCTAGTTGCAACAGATCCTTCCTCCATCTGAGGGCAGGGGCATATCTATGCTTCAGACAGACTGAGGTTAAGAAGTCTGTCTTGGCTTCTCAGAGTTTTATTGTGCCTTGCTAGAGCCCTTAAGAAAAAAGAATGTCAACATAAATAAAGGGAGATAAAAAATAAATACCATGAATCTCAAGCTGTGTTGAACCCAACTCATCGTGGAACGCGAGCAGGGATGTGTGTGCACATCCTTTATGAGGCCCTATGCCTCCATTTCCTAATAGTCACCTCGGTGCAGATGAAACAGACATCAGAGTTGCTGTTAGACCAAGAGTCAAGGAAAATGAAGTGAATGGCATTTCTAGGATTGCTATTGCTTGTCACCAGCTCTGAATACTGTTTACCAATGGAAACATCTCTTCCCAAACACAGCATGCCTGGCTCCTTGCAGTGTAGTGGAGAACAGCCCTGTGGAACACGAAAGTCTTCCAAACCTGCAGCGTGTGTAGCTCAGTCTGTAAGGAAGAACACATTCCTTATGTTCACTTACTCTTCACTCCGGTGATTCCCAGGGTTGTCTGACCAGCTCACAATTCAGAGGAAAATACATAGTTCATTTCATCATTAGGTACCATTAGCAAAGAAGTTACTCAGTCTAGGAATGTTTAGGAGAAAATAAAGCCCAATAAGGCACATCTTATCATTTAGCTTCACTTCAGGTCTGTGTGGTGCTCAGTTTAATGACACTGCTGACAGAACAATTTCACAGCTGTCAGAGCTGCCGGCTAAATTCTTAGATGATCCATATTGTCTGTTCATTGCCTTTCTTTACAAAGGTATAAGAGGGACCTTTTTCTGGGATAGGGCCCCATAAGAATTCCTCAAGTCACTAGAGGTCCTTCCTGTTCATAGTATATTTGCTTTTGGTTCTGTAACCCTACATCCTGACAAATAATGTTAATTACAACACCAGCCAAAGTATGGAGTATTGGAGTATGCCAGTGAAAAGCAATCAGCCAAAGTATTAACCTCTTTTGTTCAGTGTGCTTAAGGAATGAAGCACCTAGATAATCAATAAGCTAACTTCCTTATACAATATAAGTCTGATATCCCCTGCTATACATGATGCTGTGAAGAAATTTAGTCCTTAAGAACACGTTTAAGCACAGAGATATTCAATGGCATATTACTCCACAACTATTTCCTGCGCAAATACTTAAATGATAGAGAGGAATCTAGCTCCAAATGGAGACTAAACATATCAGGAAATGATGGCAGTTAATAATATTTAAACTGAAAAATTCCTTAGACCCATCTCACTGTCCTTGGGAACTCATATCATACCATAAATATTACAGAATCACTAGAAGACTGTGCATAATGAAAGGTAGCTGGAAGGTAAATCATTATGTAGGTAAATCTCTCAAAAAGATGGTTAGTGATGCACGCCTGATCTGAAGACCACCATTCTCAGTCCTTTTACTGATGTTCTCTGATAAGACATTCAACAGCTGGAGTCTTCCTCCTGTAAATGTGATTTTCCTTTGTATTCAAGATATGTATCCTGCACTAGTTTAAATTAAGCACCCCTATGGAGGAAATGACAGGTTTGGAGTGAAAGAAGCTCCAGGGAGCATGTGTGCTTTCCCACTCTTTGATTTCCCCCTTCATGTGGAGCTCACACTGCCTTGGGATGATATTTACTCCTAGAGTCAAAGAACATATTTGCTTTCTGTTTTTCATTAAACACAGAGGGTTTCACAAAAGAGGCCATTTTTCATCAAAAATTGTTTTCAAGTGAAAAATGTCTACCAGCTCTGCTCCTGACTCTAAACAATTCCTGGTCTAGGAGCACATTGCTGTGACTTTACAGTTCATAGCGTGTGACTCAAGAAATGGGAAGAATGTTTTTTAAGAAGTTACCACGATTATAAAAAAAAATAAGAAGAGTATTTATATCATGGCTAACAGTCCAGCTGGTAGCATGCATGCCATCTGAGACAGCCACAGCATTCACCAGCATCAATCTTACTCCTTTTTCTGATGACGGGCTCTACATTTGCTTTCACTCAGCCTCCTGCTTCCTCTCTCATTTTCCATCACTTAAATAATTGTCAGTAGCATGATATAAACTGAAGGTCTTTTGCCTTTTTTCTGCCCTCCTAGTTTTTCCACGCTTAAGGATGTCCTAGAATAAGGACAGCTGCCTAGGCTGAAGGCGTCAGCAGAACAGAAGGTACTTGAGAGTTGACAAAGGCATACATTTTAAGTGCTTGATGTGCTGTGGCTGATGTGCCACACAAGCCACGCGGGCTTGTTCTACGTTTACATTTTAAGGGTTGAAGTATGTCTTGCTCGGGTTCTAAAAGCTTTTGTAAGTCGTTCTTCATATGTGCTCAAATTCTTTGTGGCTTCATCAAAGAAAAATCTAGCCTCTGTTCAAGCAGACGATTTTCTTTTTATTTTCTTTCTTTTCACCAGAGACTTCCTGCATATTTTTCTTCTAAAATGACACAAATCCCTCCCTCATCAGATCAGCGCATACAGAATATTTGGAGGCAGCTTATATTTAACATTAAAAAAAAAGAGAGATTCCATTAGCAGAGATAAGATCATCTGATCTGAGCCCTAGATGGCCTAGCTTTGTACCTATGGAAGTCAATAGCAAAAATTATCCTTTAGCCTTAAACTAAGCCACTGCCAATTGTGGAACTCAGACCCAATGATGCAAATGCAAGCACACTGTTAGACTCACTTAAAAGTCAAGAGATTCACTTGATAGTAGGTGTTAATGCTTTCAGGTCTTTATGCATCTTCAGCTTATACATTTCACCTTCTTCAGTTACAAGCATGCTTCTCCTGTGAACAAAGGATGAGATACATGGCCCTTGCTGCAAAACAAGCAAAAAATGTATCTATTACAAGGCACGCACATAATTGGTATGAATTAGCATCACAAAGTGAGGCAAAAATGCACAGTGGAAATTCAGCCTCACTTTAAAATACTAATGCTCTCCTTCTCCAAGTTCTGGTACAGAATATAAAGTAACAAAAATAAAATGACAGCTTTACGCAGAAGACTTGGTAATGCATTTCATGCAGAGCACTGTATTGTTAGCCATAATATGCTGTTAATGCAGCCAAAGAAGTCATTATTGCCCAGAAAAAGTGACTGGTTGAAATCATTAGGGATATGGGAAAAATACAACCACCAAGTTATAACTGTGCATCATGATTTCTCTAGAGAGCTAAGTAGAACATAAGACTGCTGTCTCCTCCAATGGAATGCATCCAAGGAATGTAGAAGAAATGCTGTCTGACATCTCTAGAGTGAATCCTCCCAGTGAACAAGGCATTAGATACAGAAAGCAGGTGTGCCATTGTAGCCTCTCTGTCCCATCTGTCCATCTATATATCTAAGAATAAGGATGGTATATTTGTCACCATAATACATATGTGTGCCACAGTTATTTTTCCAACAACATAGGGCTATATCCTGCTGCTGCAGGAGTTTTTAATTTTTTCTAGTTTTACTTCTTTTCTTCATTGTCTTCTGTTCTTTACCTTCTTTATTTATTTCCTTGTTGTTTTACATTCCAGTGCAGACAAGAGGTTTTACATTTTATTCACAGAATACCCAGGTCCAGTTTGCAGTGGAAAGCAAGTAAATTATTCAGAAATGTTATGTCCTGTCTTCATGCTGTCCTCATTCAAGTCTGACAATTTCGTAATACTCCCTGTAAATTAATATAGAAACTAAACGCCATATCATTTGATCCCTGAAAACACACAATTTACCTTTGCTTATCACTGACTTTGTTTCTTCAACTACACTCTATTGCTCTTGCAATTTGGCAGCACATTCTGTCACTCAGCTGGAAAGAACGTCAGTTTTAGTAAAGAGCTGAAAGGTAAGGAAGATCCTCATCTGCAAGTACTCAGAGTTTTGGTCTTCTCTGGACCAAAACTATTAAAAATAAATTTCCTGCAAATCAGCAGCATTTGTTTGCAGCCAGGCCAATGTCTTCTTCAGCGTATTTTCCTTACCAGTGTCTCTGACCCCCAGACATGTTCACTTCAGCTTTGCAGACTAAAGAGTGCTTGAGTCCTACATTCTATCCTTGACTATTAGTGGTTCTTCCTCTGAATGTAATAATGGAATCTCTGCTTTTCCTCACACAGAACAAACACATTGTGTTTCCATTTTCTCTTCTAGAAAATGACACTGATAATGCCATAAGTTAAACAACAACATAAATGTTATCCATTTTTTAAATCCTCTATATTCCTGGGCAGCCATCATACAAAATGCTAGATTTGCTAAGAATGTGTAGTTCAGTGATTCATGCTTACTTGATGAGTTACTCTACATAAAGATAAAATAAAGGCTAATTTTAATCATCATTGATTTCAAAAACCTCTGTATATATCTGAGTGTACTTAAATCCACTCCAATGCTTTTTCTTTGTTCTGATGTATTTATAAAAGTCCTTCTCTCATTCTTTTTGTGGGACCAGTGCCCTCCAACATCTTTATCAATGACACAGACAGTGAGATGGAGTGCTCTGTCAGCAAATTCACTGTCACCAATCTGAGTGGAACCACTGATACGATAGAAAGAAGGGATGCTATTCAGAGAGATCTGGACAAGATCAAAAAGTGAGCACACTTGAAACTAATGAGGTTCAACAAGGCCAAGTGCAAGGTGTTGGGGAAATTCCAGCTATGTGTACACACTGGGAGAAGAACTTCTTTAGAGCAGCCCCAGGGAGAAGGAACTGGGGGCTCTGGGGATGAAATGCTGAACATCAGCCAGCAGCGTGCACTTGTAGCCCAAAAAGCCAACAGTATCCTTGGCTGCATCAGAAGAAGGGTGGCCAGCAGGACAAGGGAAGTGATTTTTCCCCTCTATTCTGTCCTCATGAGACCCCATCTGGAGTACTGTGGCCTAGCCTGGGGCCTCCAGTATAGTAAGGAATTGGAGGAGTAGGATCAGCTCCAGAGGAGGGCCACAAAGATGATCAAAAGGCTGGAGCACCTCTCTCATGATGAAAGGCTGAGGGTGTTAGGTTTGCTTAGCTTGGCGAAGAGAAGGCTCCAGAAAGATCTGTTTGTACTTAAAATATGAACAAGAGGAAGACTGACTCTTTACATCGGCAGGTTGTGGGCAAGGGGAATTGTTTTAAACTAAAAGTGGGGAGATTTAGGTTAGATGTTAGCAAGAAGTTCTTCAATCAGAAGGAGGTGAGGCCCTGCACAGGCTGCCCAGAAGAGCTGTGGACATCTCATTCCTGAAGGCATTCAAGGCCAGGTTGGATGGGGTCCTGGGCAGCCTATCTAGTAGGCTGGAATGTTAAGGTCCCTTCCAACTCAGTCTATTCTGTGATTATGAGTCTATGACCATGCCCTACCAACACAACACACCCTATTTGCCCATCCTGATCACTCTGTGCTCTGGGTCACTCACACTCCCAGGTGCTGCCTTTGTATGTGTGGGGATGATTTGCCTCCTTTCAATGATTCTGTGATAAAATTTCTTCTTATTCTCCTAAACTTTTTGACAGAATTAACTCTTTCTTCTCTCCTCTGTTGAATTTCTTTTCTCCTCTTGAGTCTCAAACAACTCTTGCCTTGATGCTCTATACTAACATTTTCATTTACAGGTCAGTTGTGTTTCAAATCTCAGAACTACCCCTATTTACACATGCTGCCTGCTTCTTGTTCACTGAATATGTTATTTTCATAAAGGAATGCTCTTTGTGCTGCAATTACAATGGATCTGGAAGGGAAGGCTCTGGGGAAATGCAAATGCTGTAAGGATGTCTTCATGGTGATTTCTTAGGATGGCTATGGGAAGGACACAGCTCTCCCAGGAAGGAAAATGGTTCATCTCCCAGAGCCACATGAATTCTCAGGGTTATAATGAAGACAAGGCCATCTGTGGAAAAGCTCTGGATTTCCATGCTCCCACACATTCAGCACTAGCAGGAGGGCATAAAAGTGAAGAAAATTATCGGAAGCCTCACTGTGTGCATTTAGAAAAAGACAATGCAAATGCACGTGTGGGCCCTTTCTGATCCACTGAGGATTGCAGTTTTAAGCTCGTTTGCTAGAATCAAATATGCAGTGCACAAATTCTACCTTATTGTGGTTTTATTCATATGAATTTCCATGAAAGTCAAATGAAGCCAGTACGAGTCAAAAGCAAGTAAACAAAGAAAATGGAATTAAGGGGTTTGGTCCTTGATTCCTGATCTTTCATCTGCTCTAGTTACTTCTTTACTTTGTATCCATGTGCTGGTGAGTTCAATCATTCACTCCACTTCCCAAGGTGCAGTCATATCCTGCAGTGGTGTCTAGGTTTGAGAGGAGTGTCCTGAAATCAAGGAGTCTCCTGGGTGAGGACAGAGCCACCTAGAGCTCCCAGGAGCCATCAGTCCTCACAAGAGTGGATGAGGAGGTGGAGGTGGTGCCAAGAATGGTGGCATAACATCCCCATGCAAATAAAGGCAGCTCCTGAGGGCACAAGCTACTGGTGTGGAACATGGTGACCGGGAAGGGCAAACAGGGCATGGCATGTTAGTACGGCATGATGAGGCAATTCAAACAACAGTTGGCATAGGGAGGGCAGTGGGCAGCCTACCAAGCAGCCTCTCTTCTGAGAGAAGCATGTAGCCACACTCTCTTGAAAGAAACATGGTGACCACCTGGCACAGTGGTCAGGCTGAGGCAGAAATGCATATGGAGGTACCACAATCCTTCTATGCTGATGCATGCAACCAGATGGACCTCCTGAGGAGAAATAGAGCTGTCCAGACATTTGGTTGCAGGAATTCCTGAATGTGCAAGTCTCCAAAAGGTCTTAGGGAAGAGGGGGAGTCATTGGTGCAAGCACATGCAGATCAACAAACTTCGAGCAAGTGGTCAGATTGTGTGAGAAAATCACAAGGCCATGTAGTATTCAGGAATCTGATAGGGAAATTGAAGTGTGACACTGCAGTGACACTGGCACACCAACAGTCCTGCCTTAAGTCCCTGCAAGGGGAAGAAACTAATCATGCTTCCAACTCTGGGGAAGCAGGCAGCAAAAACATGCATGAAGGAGACTGGGCCCTTGCTTCTGTTCGGAGCAGAGGGGGTGTCTCCCTCTTGGCCCTGAAGTGTCCCTAAGCAAAACATACGAAACTGAGGGGATGAAAAAAGTAGAGGGTATGGATAATGGTTCAGACCTGGGAAGGGACATCGACATGAAATTGGTCCAACCAAGGACCCAAGGCAAAAGTACTGCTTGTCAAAATCTTAATCAACAACCTAATCACTGGGATCAAGTACACACTCAGCAAGTTTGCTGATAACACTGATTGATGCAGCTGATACAGTAGAAGGAAGAGACACTATCCAAAAGGACCTGAACAAGACAGAAAAATGGGCACGTGAAACTAATGAGGTTCAACAAGGCCAAGTACAAGGTGTCTCACTTGGGCTGAGGCAATTCCAGCTATATGTACACACTGGGAGAACTCCTTGCAAGCAGTCCTGTGGAGAATGACTTACGGGTTCTGGTGGATGAAGAGTTTGGTACAAGCCAACAGTGTGCATTTGCAGCTCAAAAGGCCAGCGCTATCCTGAGCTGCATCAGAAGAGGGGTGACCAGCAGGGAGTTGCAGTGAGTCCAGAGGAGGGCCACAAAGATGATCAGAGAGATGGAGCACCTCTCTTATGAAGAAAGGTTGAGGGAAATTGGTTTGTTAAGCTTATAGTAGAGCAGGCTCTGGGGAGATGTCATTGCAGCCTTCCAGTACCTAATGCGAGCTTATGAACAGGAGGGAAACAAATTTTTTACACAGGCAGACAGTCATAGGATGAGGAGAAATGGTTTTAAACTAAAAGAAAGGATATTTAGATTAGATATTAGGAAGATATTTCTTACTCATAGGATGATGAGGCACTGGCACAGGCTGCCCAGAGAAGTTGTGAATGTCCCATTCACGGAAGTGTTCAAGGCCAGGTTGGATGTGGCCCTGGGCAACCTAGCCCAGTGGTTGGCAACTCTGTGCACAGCAAAGTGTTGGAGCTGGATCATCTTTAAGGTACCTTCCAGCCCAAGTAATTTTATGTTCTCTGTCTCCTGGGTCCTGGTGCCAAATTAGTAACAGAATCATAGAATCACCAATGTTGGAAAAGCCCTCCAAGAACCATCCAATTGTCCACTTATCCCACTAAACCATGTCTATAAGTACATGCACATCTAAACATTTCTTGAATACCTCCAGGGATACTGACTCAACCTGACATTTGGTCTTGAACTTCATCCCATTGGCCTCAGCCAAGCAATCCAGTTGGTCCAGATCCCTCTGAAGGGCCTTCCTATCTTCGGGCAGATAGACACTTCCTCCCAGCTTGGTATCATCTACAAACTTACTGAGGATGCACTCAATCTCCTCTCCCAGGTCATCAGTAAAGATATTAAACAGGACAAGCCCTAGTGCTGACCCCTCTGTATTTTATCTTCTCCAGTCCTCTCAGATGATAAAATGGATACCAGACTGCATCTTTGCTTCTACAATTCTTGCATTCTGAATGACTGTTATTTTTTCCCATTCCATTTAGGAAACCATTTGGTGCTTACTTGACAAAAGGAAATTTCTGACAGTTATCAGCATACATAAATCTTATGTTCCTCCCTAAGCTTGGCATTTTATGACATTTGCTCTTTTGAGAACATTTTGAACTTATTCTCTTCTGAAAATGTAAGTTTATATTTGTTTCTTCCCCTTTCTTGTGTCTTCACTTAAAAATGAGTTTGTACACTTTTCATTGTTCAGTTGTAGCTAAAATCTAAAATTTCCTCTTTCTTCTGTTCTTGTACAACTTTCATGTCTCATGTTGACCTTTTAGGTTTCAGTATCACTTTATTAAATTTCAAGGTTTGTTTACTAGATTGTAATATACAACCATTAGCACAGCCTTATCCTCTGAACTACTTATCTGATTCATAAGCTCTTTATACACTAGTACACTCAGATGTTCCTATTTTTATGTTTAAAAAGGCACTTTCAGCTATTGTTTGTTTTCTGATGTTAGTAAAACTCACAGGATTATTTGTGTTAAGCAAAAAACTTGTGCTTCTTATCAAGCTTAGACATATACTGGAGGTGTAAGCTCATCCATCATGAATCATTTGCGCTTGTACATGTCACCAACTCATGATCATTCACTGTGCTTTGGTAACATATGTACATAATGCCAAAATGACATCATCTCTTACGTGTTGTTTCCACATATGTGAGGTGCCTACATATGAAAAAAGAAACACAACTATTAGTTGCAATTGTAATTTTGCAAAATTGAACAGTGGACTTAACACTATCCTGACAATCACACCCAAATATTCTCTTCAAATCATCACCGACAGGAATATTTTGCTGAAATCCCCAAAGTCAAAGCTCAGCTATACAAATAAATACTGTAGCAGATCCTGACAGGAAGACGTTCAGCCCAATCTTTTCCAGATGGCAGTGATGGATGGCTGTGTGATTATATTTATTTGGTTTCCCAGGCAATGGTGTCTTGCTTTCACTGGTCATCACTTGAAGTGCTTTGGCTTAAAGACCAACAAAACAGTCTTCTGCACTGCCAGACAGGTATTCTGGTGGGCTTACTCACAGCTTGAGTGTCATGATTGTAGAAAGAAACTGAATTTTACTTTGCTGTGATTATCCTTTCTAGAAATTGTCTGTCCCTTACATTTGCGACAAACTTTTGGCGAAGAACCCAGGGAGCTCTCAGGTAAAGCAGAGACTGATCATGCATAACTTGCTGACAGCTGAGATATGCCAGTTCTGAAAATGATACCATGAAGGAGAGAGAAAGAGAGAGAGAAAATGGGGAAAGACATCCAAATCACAATTGTTCTGTTCTGTAAAACACGTGGTACTTTACACTAGGATATAAAGGTCCACAGATCAGGGACTTACATTATAGAATAATATGTGGGAAAGAATGGAGCTGGTAGACAAAGACTTCATTTTGCTGACCATCTATTTTGCCCAGACCATTCATTTTGCTGAGTCATGCTTGAATAACAAACTAAAGTTATCAGTAACAAACACGTGTTTGGTTGCCTAGGTAAAATGATCCATTGCCTACAGATGATGTTCACTTTACAAGCATCCACACCAGGGAATAAAATGAGATGAGAACTGCTTGCTGCAGGAGTATGAGCTGTGTCGAGCTAGCACACTATAAGCAATTTGGGGATGGGGTTTTATTTTCTTGAGTATTTATAATATCAAGCATAACTGATCCATATTGATGACTGGGGCTTTTGATGCTACTGCGAGCGTAATAATGGATAAGCAACAATTATTGTTACAAGAACTTCCAGGTGAGACCAGGCAATGGCTGAGACATGGAGACACACAACACGTAACAGGAATAGATTATACGGTCATTATTAGGTGGGCAGTGCAGCCAATATAGTGCAATTATAGCATGCTTGTCCAGCCTTTTGTCTTTCCTTGGCTGCATTGAGTAAAGAGGAATTGTCTTGAAATGTAAAGTAATGTGTCCTGTTTATTTCCAAAGAAGCTCTAACCAATGCACAATAACACTATTTGATAGAGCACATTTTCAGCTACAAAACTTTATTTGTTAATATAATCACCTCCATTAGTTACGCATTTTTGCCAGCGATGAACAAGAGCCTGCATGCCACACTCATCAAAATCTGCACCAGTGGAGGTGACCACTGTTGCCACTGTTGAAACACACCACTCACCACCTCACTGTGTTCACATCCACTGTTTGGTCTCCAGAAACATTCAGCAAGCATCAATGAATCTCATTGGGTGTCATTTTTTCCACATGGAGGAAATCAGTGACACACCTTTGCTTCATACGTGCTTCCATGTCAGACTCTCTTCTGTCAGACTTCCTCTCTGCTGCCATCTGTCATGTAGCAACAAAATGTAATGGAATATTGGTGGGAAGGTTCAGCCTCTACTGCCATGCTGCCAGCATCCACCTCCGATGTTGTGGGCCAAAGTAATAAAATAAGAGGCATTACTTTCAGAGCAGCCCTCTTAAAATAGATATCATTACTATGTAAGTAACAAGAAGTTTATTTTTTTTTAAATATTTTCCTTTAAATATTCCTTAAAATATTTAAAAAAGAGGAACAAAGCCATAGAACGACTGGGACATCTGACCTTATTTTTGTGAAACTAGTGTATCAGTCTGGTTTGATGGCAGTGGCTGCAATTCCTAGTGAGTTCTGTTCATCAGAGATTTTTGATGAAATTTTACTCTTTCTGTACTTGAAGCCTATTCTCAAACTCCTTTATCAAACCAGAACGGATAGCTGCTGTACTCTTCACTGTTCTGATACCTGTGTCTAGCCAATGTATCAGAATGCACACTATTCAGTGCCATCATGTTTGTCAGCACTGCTCTGCACCCCCCACAATCCCCATGCCTGGCTTTCAGTCAACACAATGTTCATAATGCACTGTCTGGCTGTTGCTGAGCAGTGTGAGCATGCCCAGGGCCACTCTGCAGGAAGAGCCACTGCCTTTATAGGACAGGTCAGGGGGCAGCCACACTGTGAGCTGGGCCAGGCCACAGGCTGGACATGCCTGAATTACAGTAAAAACCACCCACATTAAGACATTAAGTGCACAAATCAGGGAAGGTTTCTTAGAAAAAAGAAAAAAGTGGAATCCAAAGACAGCAGGAAGTGAATGAAACTGGTAGAGGCTGTGGGGATGTGGTCATACTTCTCTGCGCAGCTGAACAGATGGGCAGCAGAATTCAGCATGTGTTCGTTTGGACAGCTGAGACCCGGGGAAGCCACAGAAAAGGAATGATGAGAGTAAGAGAAAACGAAGACAGTCTGAGAGTTTCAACAGAAGCTGAGTTGCAACAGCACTGTGGTCAGGCACAAGTCTTTCAAAATGCAGACAGTACCTACTTGAGAGACGAGTGTTACCTGCCAGGCTGAAACCATACTATCCCACAAACAGAAAAATGAAGTTATAAAACACCAACAGTAGTTATAAAACACGTGCAGTGACAGACAATCTGAAGTCAGAAATGAACTACTGTGCCTGTTTTTATGCTGCTGAAGTTAATGAGACCCTCCTGTGGATGAACACTATGGTCCTACATTTAACCACATGACCACATGACACTTGCTTGGGGAAGAGTGGCTGGAAAGCTTCCTGGCAGAAATGGACCTGAGGGTGATGGTCAGCAACCAGTTGAACATGAGCCAGCAGCATTCCCAGGTGGCCAAGGAGGCCAGTGGCCTGGTTTGTATCAGGAACAGTGTAGTCAGTAGGACCATGGAAGTGATCATCCCTCTGTACCCAGCACTGGTGAGATTGCATCTCAGGTACTGGGTTTGGTTTTGGGCCCCTCAGTGTAAGAAGGGTTTTAATTACTGGGATGCATACAGAAAAGAGCAACAAAGCTGAAGAGACTAGGGAACAAGACATATGAGGAACAACTGAGGGAACTGGATAGTTCACTCTGGAAATGTATTGGTTATTAATATACAGATGGTAGCAAATGTACAGAAGGTAAGAGTAAAGGAAAACTCACCAGTGGTGGTGCCTTGGCTGAAGAAGCTGGAGCAGTCCTCACTAGTGAGCAATCTCCAAAAGATACCACTTCAGTGGGAGTCAGCCCTTAAATGAGGTCTCAGAGGGGATGGAGTCGAGCTCCACCCCTTCCGGGAGCACAGCTACATCACTCTCACCTGTGCTCCCACAGCTGACTCCATACTTGCCTCAGCTGATTAATCAGAGGTTCAGGCTGTGATTACCAATCTCCCATACAGGAGGAGACTGAGAGGAGGCCTCATCACTCTCTAAAACTACCTGAAAGGAAGCTGCAGCAAGGTGGATGTTGGCGTCTTGTCAGGTGATAAGTGATAGAGCATGAGGAAACAGTCCAAAATTGCATTGTGGGAAATTTAGATTAGCTATGAGGAAAAAATACCTTCAGGAAAAGGATTATCAGGCACTGGAACAGACTGCCCAGGGAAGTGGTGAAGTAACCAACCCTGGAGATAATTAAGAGACACGTGGATGTGGTGCTTAGGAAGATGGCTTAGTGGTGGTTGGTGGCTTGACTGCATGTTCTTAAGGATCTTTTCCAACCTAAATGATTCTATGATTCTATTAACTTTTAAAATCCTGAGTAAAGAGTTGAAGCTCTCTCATGGTATCATTCACTCCAGAACCTGAAAAAGAATGAAGACCCTTCCTTCCAATTTTGCTATTTTAATGCATCTTACTACATCTTTGTCCTCCTTCTTTCTTACTTTCGGGCACACAGGTCTGCCCTCCTCACAGCTGCCTGCCTCAGGAAAATGACCATGGCAGTGGTGCTTCAACCTTTTAGATAGCCTGTTCTGCTTCCCCTTGTCTTCCTCCTTCTCCCACCTGCCAAACTGTAACAGTGAAACAAGACTGAGTCCTCCTTATGAAATTGAATGTGCATATGTCCATGGGGCCGGATGATATCCATCCTAGGGTTCTGAGAGAGATGGCTGATGTAATTGCCAAGCCACTTTCCATCATATTAGAAAAATCATGGCTGTCTGGTGAAGTCCCCAGTGACTGGAAAAAGGGAAACATCACTCCCATTTCTAAGAAAGAGAGAAAGGAAGACCTGGGGAACTATAGGCTGGTGAGTCTTATATCTGTGCCTGGGAAGATCATGGAGCAGATTCTCCTAGAATCTATACTAAGGCACATATGAGACAAAAGAGGTTATTTGAGATAGCCATCATGACTTCACCAAGGGCAGATCTTGCCTGACCAATCTGGTGGCCTTCTATGATGGAATGACAGCTTCTGTGGATGGGAGAAGAGCGATGGATGTCATCTGCCTGAACTTCTGCAAAGTCTTTGACATAGTCCCTCAGCATCCTTCTCTCTAAATTGGAGAGGTGTGGATTTGAAGGATGGACTGTTAGATGGATTAGGAATTGGCTGGCTGAATGCAGCCAAAGGGTTGTGATCAATAGTTCTGTGCCAGGGCGGAGATCGGTCACAAGCAGTGTCCCTCAAGTATCAGACTTGGGACTGGTACTCTTCAACATCTTCATCAGTGACACAGATGATGGCATCAAGTGCATCCTCAGCAAGTTTTCAGACAACACCAAGCTGAGTGGTGCAGTTGATAGATTGGAAGGAAGGGAAGCCATCCAGAGGGACCTGGACAGGCTGGAAAAATGGGCCCATGAAAACCTAATGAGGTTCAATAAGTCCAAGTGCAGGGTGCTGCACTTGTACCCGGGCAATCTCAGCTATTTATACAAACTGGGGGAAGATCTCCTTGAGATCTGCCCTGCAGAGAAGGACTTGGTGGTTCTGGTGGACGAGAAGCTGGATGTGAGCCAGTAGTGTGTGCTTGCAGCCCAGAAGACAAACTGTGTTCTGGGCTGCATTAAAAAAGGGGTGGCCAGCAGGGAGAGGAAGGTGATTGTCCCCCTCTATGAAGCTCTTGTGAGGCCCCATCTGCAGTACTGCATCCAGGCCTGGGGCCCACAGCACAGGATGGATGTGGAGCTCTTGGAGCAGGTCCAGAGGACAGCCACTAAGATGATCAGAGAGCTGGAGCACCTCTCCTATGAGGAAAGGTTGAGGGAACTGGACTTGTTTAGCTTGGAGAAAAGAAGGCTCTGGGGAGATCTCATTGCGGCCTTCCAGTATTTGAAGGGAGCATATAAACAGGAGGGGGAATGGCTGTTTATAAGGGTGGATAGTGATAGGAGAAGGGGGCAGTGGTGTTAAACTGAGACAGGGGAGGTTTAGGTTAGATATGAGGAGGAAGTTTTTCATGCAGAGGGTGGTGATGCACTGGAACAGGTTGCCCAAGGAGGTTGTGGATGCCCCATCCCTGGAGGCATTCAAGGCCAGGATGGATATGGCTCTGTGCTGCCTGGTCTGGTGGTTGACGAACCTGCACATAGCAGGTGGGTTGAAACCAGATGATCATCGTGGTCCTTTTCAACCCAGGCCATTCTATGATTCTGTACCCAGCCCCTGCCCAGGCTCCAGCCTGACAGAAATGGCAGAGCAATCTACAAAAAGGCTGTGACCAAGGAAAGTAAGGGTTTCTAAACAGGTCATGGCAGTCATTTATTTTATGTGTACTCTTGGCATAAATTCATTGCTTTCACAGATAATACATTGCTAAGCTCCAGAGCATTATTTTCCTAGCCACTCAGTACCAACAAAACAGCTGTGGCTGGCCTGAAGAAATGGAGGAGTGAGGTGAAGACACCAGCAGTAGCAAAAGCAATATTCCAGTTATTTGTCAAATGTGACATTTTCACATATGAATAAAACTGAAATAAGCATAGGCAAGTTTCTTTGTTTATGATGAGACTTTGAAAGATGATCTCGGACACTTTAATTCACTCTGTGTGTTGAATCTGAGTAGAAAATTATCTCAACTTTCAGGATTTGTTACACAACAGTTAGCAAAATACTGTTGTGCCCAAAGCCCACCACAAAGGGGAATAAGCAGTCCCACATATCAAAGAGGCAGATGGGCAAATAGGCATTTAGATTTTATGGTTAAAGGAGAAAAATGGGAAACCACTTCCTGGTTTCCAGTATGATGCAAAGCTCAGAACATCTACACAAATCCCAAAATTCCTTGCTGAGCTCGAGGACATCTCACAGGCAAGCTGCCAGCCATAACATAACCCTATTCAATCACTTCCAGTAGAGAGAAATGCACTGCGTTTACTGCTAAGGTTTTGGGGGATTTTTTGTTTTGTTTTGTTTTGTTAGGTTTTTGTTTTTCTTTTTTCTTCCAGCAACTCACTGACCTCACTGTAAGCATCCAAACTTGATATTTGGTGTGAATTTGTCTATTTCACAGTCTGTAAATTTGCAGTCTTTGGATTATATCTGCCTTTGTCTGATCTATTTAACCAACATCTACTGTCTGTAGTTACCTATAGACCATGACTGAACTTCTTTCTAGCTTACACTCGAGTGGCTCTCTCACTGTGAAGAATCCCTCTGCAATCATTGATATAATTGTTTCTAAGCTCATGTCATTTTTTCATCACCTTTCTGAAGTGTAGACAGCAAAACTGGGTGTACATCTAGCACTAAATGGATATCACCAGTTCTGTTTGCAGAGGAAATATGATCTTTTTATTCAGTACTGTGTATACACCCAGTGATCACCCAACCATCACTCACTGGGTTCACACAGCCATAGCATTGCACTAAAAGGTCATATTCAGTCATTCACCCTGGGATGGACTTTACTTTCAGAGTTACTTCTTAACTGATAGACTTCATCCTACCAGGGTTGCCAACCGATTTGGTTCCGTTAATTCAGAACAGGTTTTAAAAGGGACTTGATTCTATCTGGGTGAGAATACAGTGTCAATCTCATGACAGCTCACCTCCAGAGGATGGCACTAACTGTGTAACTTAACAGTTTCTTTCCAGACCATCTGTTTAAGTTGCATTTCTTGTTATCTAAGGAATATTCTTTGCGTGACAGTTCAAAAAGAATCCTGTAGACTCCACCATTTATATCCTGAGAGAGAGGGAGATTGGACATGAAACTAAAAGGAAGAAACCAAACAGGTAAAGAAGAGTTTAGGACAGATCCCAGTATGGTTTATTTCCAAATACAGCATTCTTGTTCAGTGCTTAGCTACATGCAGAGAAAAATAAATTTATCATGTTCCAGTCAGGCATGTTACTCATTGACTGTAGGTTATGGTTGTCATGGAAATTGTGTTTATTCACTTGATGTCTGTCCAACTACAGAAACATTTTTCACTGCCTTAGGATTTCCACTTCTCCTTACATTCCAGCTGGGAACTGTGGAATTTCACACAAAGAGCTTACCACAAAAGGCATGATCTGTCAAAACAGGAGCAAAAGTAGAAGGAAAATGCCTACCAAATACCTTATTTAACCTCAGCATAAGATGACGCAATTCTTCCAAAGACAATGTGATGCTAACTGATGTTAAGATCAGCATGGGGTACAACTACTCATTTTCAGTATATCTGAATTAGTTTTTAGACACTGTCTGAAAATACGCTGGGATTTTATGATTAATGTTCTATTATTTCTGCCAATTCATTGTAGAAAAACAACTGTGCCTAACTTAATCAGAGAAGGTTTAAGGAAAAAATATACAGAAAAACAAAACAAAACAAAAACACCAAGTGCTTGAGATTGAAATCAGCATTTCCAGGAATGGAGAATCAAGATCTCTTCATTTTGAAATTTGTTGGATCAGAGATGAGGGGCTCAAATCTGCATGAGCTTTGTGCACAGGGACGTAAGCTAGGGGAACTCTATGCTGCTGACACTCTCAGCAGGGGCTGAAGAGTGATTCTGGCTGAAGTCCACACTGATTTACAGTACTCAGCATCCCATCAAGACAGCAACATATGTTATTCCCATTATCTTGTGTTCTTTCCTTCCACTCAGTTATGGAACTGAGTCTCCAACACCATAGTCTAGTGCTAGGAGAAATGGTAATCACTAAGAATTACATTAATCAAACAGTGCAAAGACAAAATGAAGAGTTCTTCAAGGGCTCTTTGCTGCAGACACATCTTCCTGACCAGAACCATAGGTTTGAGTTTTACCCACATAAATCCCAGTTATGTGAACTTCTCTCAAAATGTCAGACTGCTGGCTGTATGAAAACTCCACTGCATATACTTAAAGCCTCTTTAACAAGAAAACTAACAAAACTTTTGACCAACCATCATGGCCTTTTTAGCTATGAGACAAGAAAATTGCACTGTTTTCTCTCCTGCTATTATAAAAACAAGTTTGGAGATGCTGCTGACTTGCAAGAAGGAAATGAAGAGACAAGGTTTCTCCCTTTTGATTTCTCCATTTGTCAGTATTACACTCTGAATAAATAATCATACATTCGTTGGGCCAGATTGGGAATCAAAATGACTGACTGTAGAGATTAGCAGATTAGCACTAGTCCAGTTCAGGAGTAAACAAGGGTCACACAGACAAAAATGCTGACTGTCTTCCATTCGAAGTTACCTTGCATTTGGGTCAATACATTACTAATAATTTAAATGAAAGGGAAGATTAGAGAACACTTATTGAATGTTCCCCATTTTCCCGTCCTTTTCTGCTTCAAACAAATCATCCTAGAGCTGCTTAGTCCTTGCAGCCTGGAATGGCCTTCTTTGCTAACGAGCAGCCCAGAAACAGCAGAAAGACCAGGGAATGTTTTCCAAACATATGCCCAGAATAGACTACAAGCAAAGCTTTTACATTCCAAGTTCATAAGAGACAAGATTCTATGAATCTGAAAAGTGTTTCAAAGGCAGGAAGATTCGGGGCGTGAATATGCACCATATCATACTGCACATATGGAAAAGTCTGTATCTTAGAATCATAGAATCACAGAATCCTTAGAGTTGGAAGGGAGGATGTTCATTGTGCATAGACCTTATATGTTTATTTAAATACAATGTTTATTTAAATAGTGCAAAGAACACAGTGTTTATATACATCACACAGTATTTATATACATCTCATGATCTGTAAAAGCCCCTACCACCTCTTGTCTATAGAGAAGAATGCAGTGGATAGTTGAATGTGAAAGCATAGTTATGTGAATATGAACAACCTGAAGAGCTATTTGGTGTGGAAGAACTCTTTCTGATAGTACCTCATGGCTGTAGCTTCTGAATTTTTATTTATTTAGTTTTTTACTTCTCAGAATGGTGACTGTAATAATGATAAACCTTCCCTCTAAAGCAGGGACACTGGACAAGTAGAGATGCATGAAGAGTCCATGAAGCAGAAAAAAGGCCACTGGATACTTTCAATTTGTAGGAAATGTGATAATGGAGAAAAACCTTCCTGAAGTAAATGACAAAGGAATCAATAAGGCATCAATTAGCTCTGAATAGATGCATTAGTTAGACTGTCCCAATATATACCAGAGCATACTTGGAGTGCATCATCACACTCCTCAACCTTGTCTCTCTCCATTCCAGATTCATAGGCACCTATACTCTAGAGCAGCTCTTGAAAGGCACAGCTGTGAAACCTTGGATCAGATGCCATGGACAGACTTGTGAGGAGCCTTGCCAGAGGCCTCCCACCTTTTCTCAAGAAATGCAGTGAGACTTAGGGTGTCACCTTTGGTTCTTGCCTGTGCCTAGCTTTGTACCACATCAATCCTGAGTCCCTGGGTTGACCTCCTGACTTGCTCCTTCCCTGCCACTACAGTTTTGTGTGGTAGTCACAGGATTCTTGGCCAAGTCTTAATGCCTTCCCTGGACCTGCCCTGCTCACCTTCTTTGGCTGATGTGGGACTGTAATTCTGTGTCAGTGAGGTCCCAGCTGAAGTACCACCCTCAACTCCTGGCTCAACTTTTCTTGCAGAGCAAACTGCACTTTCTGAGACAGTATGAAGAAGAAAAAGAAGTCTCGATACTTTGAAACTTCTAGTCAGTGAGGTACAAATAC
This sequence comes from Excalfactoria chinensis, assembly GCF_039878825.1. Lineage (NCBI taxonomy): Eukaryota > Metazoa > Chordata > Aves > Galliformes > Phasianidae > Excalfactoria > Excalfactoria chinensis. The sequence continues at coordinate 74,561,455 of NC_092825.1, forward strand.
TATGTTTTCTACATGAGCCAGCCATGTTCGTTTGCAGCCTGGAAGGCCAGCTGCATCCTGGGCTTCACGAAAAGAGGGGTGGCCAGCAGAGGGAGAGAGGGGATTATCCCCCTCTACTCTGCCCTTGTAAGATACAGAAGAACTGTGTCAAGGCTTGGGACTCACAGCACAAGAATAATGTGGAGCTCTTGAAGTAGGTCTAGAAGAGGGCTATCAAGATGATGAGAGGGCTGGAGCACCACTCCTGTGATGAGAGGTTGAAGGAGCTGGAATCGTTTAGCATGGAGAGGAGAAGGGCGAAGCCAGGGAGACCTCATAGCTATCTTCCAGTACTTGAAAGGAGCTTATAAGTAGGAGAGGGACTATCTGTTTACACAAATGGATAGTGATAGGACAAGGGGAAGTGGATTTCAATTGAAGGAGTAAAGGTTTAGGTTAGATGTTAGGAAGAAATTCACTTGGAGGGTGGTGAGGCACTGGAACAGGCTGCCCAGAAAAGTTGTGGATGTCCCATTCCTGGAGGCATTCAAGGTCATGTCTGATGGGTTCATGGGCAGCCTGATCTAGTAGGTAACAACCCCGCCTATAGCAGAGGGGTTGGATCTAGACAATCTTTGGTCACTCTTCTAACCCTAGCCATTCTATGAGTCTATGTGCACATTCAGGAACTTCCTTCAGTATAAAACCATACCACTCAAAATCACACAGTCCTATTGCAAAAGTGTTAACATCCCAAAACAGACACAGTCGTGGCACACTGTGAACTGCTGTCATATAGCTGCAGACAATAGCAAATGCAAATGATATCCTGTACAGCTATAAATCAGATTTTATACAGTAAAGCAATACCAGGATTCTGCTACATTTCAACCAGAACTGTGCTGCTAGTTGCTAAAGCTGTGCATCTGAAACATCCAAAACTCTAGGATTTCAGGAAATGAAAAATTATATTGAGAGATGGCTCTGCCTGCTAACATTTAGACCATATGATAATAAAAGTATAATAATAAACAACTCCCAAATAAGTATTGTAATACAAAATGGAAAATCTTATGCTTGCCTAAAAGAGTAAATTACAGTACAAATGAGGTTATGTTTTGATCCATTCACCCCTGTGGAAATGTAGAGTGTTTTCAGTGACTTCAGCAGAGCTCCTGAGGATTGACATGTCAGTGCAAGTTTCATCAGTAGCTGGTTAATCATCCTTTTCATCACTTTGCTTATTAAGTCACACTGCAATTTACAGATCTATCAAGCTGTGGCAAAGAAGATCGCTGAGTATTTTTTGCTGCTCAGAGCTGGTAAACTAAAGTTTTCCCATGGCAGGCAGGTTTATAAGGACATGTGTGCTGTCCAAACGAAAGATGGAAGATTGTGATATTTACTTGTAACTTCCTTTCTGTTCTCTTTCTTCCCACAGTTTTGCTTGAACACGTGAGACAGTTTTAGCTATATATGACACAAGTGACATTGAGTCAGACAGGCTGACCTCAGATATTCAACATGACAATTAAGGAGAGCCCTTACCAGTGCTTCCCTGCTAATGGGGATATCATAGAAACAGAATCATAGAATCTTTTGTGTCAGAAGGGTGATTTAAAGGTCACCCAATCTTACTCCCTTCCAGCGAACAAGGTCATCTACAGCTAGATCAGGTTGCTCAGAGCCTGGTCCAGCCTGACCTTGAATGTCTCCAAGGAGGGAGCTTCCACCACCTCCTTGGGCAATCTGTTCCAGTGTCTCTCCACCCCTACTGTAAAAGACTTCTCCATTATGTCCAGTCTAAATCTCCCCTCTTTTAGTTTGAAACTATTTCACCTTGTTCTATCACAACAGATCCTGCTAAAGAGTCTATCCCCTCCCTTCTTAAAGCTCCCTTTAGATATTGAAAAGCTGCTATCAGGTCATCTGTTCTCCAGGCTGAACTGCCCAAGCTCTCTGAGCCTGTGTTCCATCCTTGGGTCATTTTTGTGGCCCTCCTCTGGACTCACTCTAACAAGCCCACATCTCACATAGTGCTCCATAGAGCAGCAGGAATATCTTCCTCAACCTGCTGACTGTGCTTCTTATGATGCAGCTCAGGATATGGCCAGCTTTCTGGGCTATGAGGGCACATGGCTGGCTCGTGTCCAGCTTGCCTTTCATCTGCACCCCTAAGTTCTTTATGGCAGGGCTGTGCTCTACCTTTACATGCCCGAGCTTGTACTAATAGCAGGGGTTGTCATGACCCAGGTGCAAGACCTTGCACTTGGATGTAATCTCATAAGGTTCACCTAGGCCAACTGCTTGAGCCTGTCTAGGTCTCTGGAAGGCATCCTACCCCCCACAGATTGGCATTATCCCCAGAGTTGCTGAGGGTGCACTTGATCCCACTATTGATGTAATTGATGAAGTTGCTAAAGGACAGCAATCCCAGTACTGATTACTGAGGGACCTGAGATACCTTGCTCTGAGATGGCAAAGTTAGCTTAGTCCTTCATTGTCCCCAAGTAACCTGTTCAGAAAGGCACTCTTGAAAACAGTTAAGAGGAAAAGCTCAGGATATGGCTTTGTTATGTTCTTTGGTGATATGTTCTTTGGTGCCATTATTAGACAACAAAGTTACCACAAGATGCCAACCACGTTTCTTTAGTTCCAGAATTCATTGAGTTATTTGTCTTCTATTATGTTAGCCTGCTAATCAGACTATGTTTTTCTCTAATCATTGACCCATGATATGCTTTAGCAGGGAATTAGTCAATTCAAATAACAGGTTTGCAAACTGGAGCTTAGAAAATGACATCTCTTCAGGGTATGCATTTCCAGAATTAGCACCAGACTTTAACTTCTTAGATCCCATGAAATTTGAGAAAATGTTCCCCAAGGGCTCTTTGGAGAAGACTATGGTTCCTCCAATAGTAGGGATAATTTCCTGGCATTCTTGATGTCTAAGTAGATTGTAGTGATAGCTTCACGCTAGTGAAAGAAAAGAGAAAAATGCTGGAATTATGGTTAAAAGGTTGTTGGAGAATTGTTTGGACAGTCTGGAAATTGAAGGCTTCTGAGACACAGTTTCTGGCTGAGAAACCATACTCTGTGTCTTACACAGTTAATATGATGTAAGAAACTAATTAAGTTATCCCTGCTGTAGACAAAATACAAATAATCTTACGATTTTGTGGAATGTGTTTTCTGATTCAAAGGCAGGCAGACAGGTGGTTCAATGGGAAGTGAGGGAAACTTGAAGAAATCCCTTATCTGAATAAATGAATCTGTACAACATTCATTCATAGAAACCAGATAGAAAACAAACAAATAAAAGAAGTCTCATTGTCTTGAGAATAGTTAAGTAGAATGTGAAGTAAACGAAAAATTACTGCTACTCATACTGTGTTGTATGTGTGCTTATAGAAGCTAAATTTTATTCCTTACAGTCTTTCATTACCCGTCTGAGCATTCCTCATTAGCCTAAAAGAGCAGTAGACAGTTTTCACACTTCTTCTTTCTCAGAGATGCTGTGAATGTATTTTCCTTCTTTGTTCCAAGCTTTACTTCACATCACGTCTTCTGCCTTCCAGCCAGAGTCTAAGGATAATATGACAAATGCTTTCTTGAATGAAAGGTGAGCAGAAGGATTGAGTTTGGCTAAAGTTTTTCTTTTGTAGTTTATTGAGATGAGATGTGCATAATATGCAGTGCATTTCACAGTAAGACATCACCACTCAGTTCATCACATGCTAATCATGCAGCCTATCCACTCCACAGTACGCAGTAAGCCTTTACGTAAGCAGTTTGGTCCTGGCAATGAATTTTCCAGACTACGCATTACAGATTCCAGTTTAACTCCCCTTCACCCCAGAACAAAATGGAAGGGAAAAATAATAAATGTCCTGTAATTTCTTATCTCCTGTTGAAGTTGTGCACAAGCTAAAACAGACTTCTGTGTGAATAAGCTTCTGAAAAGTAAAAAATTATTCTTTGTGAGTGAATAGCCATCCCCATGGGAGTACCTTGTTCCAGTGAGAGATGAGGCTTTTGTGTCATATTCAGCCTCAGACAGAGCCTTGAATGTCGATAACAGAACCTTCAACTAAGTTACATGTTAGAGAACAGATGTGGAGATAGAGAGCTCATTGAGAACAGCCCTGTGGGGAAGGGCTTGTGGGTTCTGATGGATGGAAAGCTACTCATGATCCAGCAGAGTGTGCTTGAAGCCCAGAAGGCTAACTGTATCCTGGGCTGCATCAAAAAAAGAGGTGGCCAGCAGGGAAAAAGAGGTGATTATCTGCCTCTACTCTGCCCTCGTGAGGCCCTGTCTGCAGTACTGCATCCAGGCCAGTAAAAGAAAGACATAAAATTGTTGGAGCAGGTGCAGAAGAGTGCCACAAAGATGATCAGAGGACTGGAACATGTCTCTTATAAAGGAAGGCTCAGGGAGCTGGGCTTGTTTATCTTGGAGAAGACCCCAGGGTGATCTCATTGCGGCCTTCCTGTATTTAAATGGAGCTCATAAAGAAGAGGGAGACCAACTTTTAACACGGGCAGATAATAATAGGACAAGGAGGAATGGCTTAACCTAAAATAGGATCGATTTAGATTAGACAGTAGGAGAAAAAGTTTCACTCAGAGGGAGGTGAAGCACTGGCACAGGCTGCCTAGTGGAGCTGTGGATGCCCCATCCCTGGAGGTTGGGGCAGGGGTTGGGGATGGGGTTGGATGGGGCCCTGGACAGCCTGATCAGTGGTGACAATCCTGCCCATGGCAGGGGGGTTGGAACAGGATGGACTTTAAGATCCCTTCAAATTGAAGACATTCTGCGACTCTATGACTTTACATTTTTGGTGTTCTGTGCTGATAAGAAAGCACATGGCTTTCCTATATTTCACCAGAACTCAATCAGAGCAATCCCCAGCTTTCTTGGTGAGTAAACTACCTTGAAGTTGATGCATGCCACAGAGAAATCAAAATCTGATTGAACAGTTTTTGAACCTTTCTAGATACCTTGTTGTGGTTTAAGCCAGCAGGTGGCTGAGCACCACAGTCACATTCTCACTCCCACCTTCCCAGAGAGATGGAGGAGAGAACTGGGGGAATAAAAACAAAAACAAAACCAGCTAGAACTCATGAATTGAGATAAAACTCAAAAAAGAAAAGAATAGTTATGACTATATGCATATATATGAATGTATATAACAAGTAATGCACAAACAGCTGCTCACAGCCCCCCAGCTAATGCCCAGGTAGCCCCCCAGGCAGTGATAGAGTGAGATGAAGATAAACTCCCATCCCCTTCAAAACTCCTTCCACAAGATGTGCTGCATATGGTATGGAATATCCCTTTGGCCAGTTTAAGTCAGCTGTCCTAATTCCGTTCCCTCCTAGTTTCTTGAGCCCTGTGCTGAGAATGGCCTTGGTTCTGTACAACACTGCTTACCAGCAATTATAAACATCGGGTATGTTATCAAAATCATTTTTCTCCTGGAAGTAAAACCTACCTGCAGTTAAGAAGTACAGTTATTGGTATCTGTGTTCTGGAAGTGATTTTGGAAGAGTAAGAAATCCAGAAGAGCAGAGCATGCTGATTTACTTCACAGTCTGAAGACGTGCTATAGATAAGGGAATAGATTTTGTTCTGGAGACCATTTGTTTTTCAAGGCAGAAATTCCCTTACAGATTTCAGTCCTGCCAGGCTCTACCTAGCTGTTCACTGTCCAGATTCTGATTTTTTCTGGGTGCTGCAAACAAAGAGATGATGCTGCCTACATTTGAGGTAAAAAGATGAAGAGTTGAGCCTTGCTAGCCTGCTTACAGCCCCACAGCCACACTGTTTCCATCTTTTTTTGCCTCCATCAAGCACTGCATTGGCAGAGAGAGCAAAAACTTGGGGGCAAGGATCCAGGCAGTTGCAGCCCCTCCAGTTTAAGGGCACCAGGCAGAGGACTTCTGGCCTTTCAGAAGTAGAGTTACCTTGAAATACTCTTCTTTCACCTTGCTTTTGTCAGTGGTGCAGTAGCTGCTTGATGGATACTTCGTGAACATATGGTCACCTTCACCACTAGCCCCACGTAAAATACATTAGTATAAAAGCCTGAGCCACGTCTGGGTCTCTTGCTTGGCTCCAAAATCACAGCCTTTCTTTTGTGGACTTTGCTGCAAATCCAGAGTATTCTGGAATCTGTGACTGCTTTTGTTTTGTGCTGTGTTCAACGCAGATCACACTAAAACTGTTTAACAGGTAATAAAATACATAATAGTCCTAAACAAAGAGGAAGCCTTGACTTCTGGAAAGAATAAAAGAGTTTTCAAAGGGGTCCTGACAATGTTGCGCAGATTTAAGCAGCAGCTAGATGGCTCATGATCGAGGTCTGCTCTTTCAGACTCAGCATCTCTCACCCCAACACTTCAAATTGCATCTGAACTGAAGATAAGGTTTGCTTGCTGCCATTTCTTGTGGTCACAACAGAAGCACCCACTTTCTGAGGACAAGAGGCTTTTGTGTTACAGCGCATTCTGCTGCAGCAAGCACAGGGGTGAGACCACACCTCACCTTTTATCCCAATTTCACACATTGGCTTCACAGCATTAATAAATTGGTTTCATTTGCCACTCATTTGGCAGGAGAACTTTCTAATAACATTTTTATCCCCCTTTGAGAACATGAATCACTCACATGCTGAGTATAAAATTACTTTTCTCCCTCTGCTTATTAAAGGCACCGCACTTTAGCAGGGGTCAGGCACTCAGCCTTGCCAGTGGCAAAGTCAAAAACAAGGGCATGGCTTGGGGGCACAGTTGTAAAGCTCAATGCTTTTCTTTCTTACGGGCAGCAGATAACCTACTTAGCGCTCGGAATAGACGGTTTTCTCCAGCTGTCAATCCTACCTGCTCCGGGTACAGATTGAGAAAATGTGTGAGATTTAACGTGCTGCTCACACGGCCATTCCAAACAATAAATAAATAAAATGTGTTCAGCAGATGTGTGCTGCAGCAGAAGCTCCCCTTGCTGACCTGGCCAGCCACCCTCACCAAGTCGAGCTGAATTGGGCCGAGCTGGGCCGAGACGGGTCCTGCTACCACATGAGGGCAGCGTTTAGGTTGTCCTTGCAATAAGCTGAAGGGTGGAGGCAGTACAATGCAAACTGAAAGTCTTGGTATTCACTGATTTCTAAATGCACTTGGTTTTGCTTGCTGGATTAAAGAACAATAAAACACTTTTCTGATTTCAAAATCATTATTTGACTTAAAAGCCAGATCTTTTTTTAGCATTTACTTTAGACAGCAAGCAGGTCATGTTGCCAGAAGTAGTTCAGGAGATGACTTGAGTATTCTAATTGCTATTTTTCCCCCTAAATCCACACCTCAGTCAAAACACACCCTTTGAAATTATAGAAGATACATCCTCATATCACCTATTGTCCTACATCCTTGGCACAGACCAACTTCTACAGGGAAGACAGAAGAAAGACAAGCAAGAGAGATGGCATGAACTACCCATAAGGAACTGCAGATGAACTGAGGCAGCTGGAGGGATAATGGGCAGCTGAGGTGATGGACAAGGGTGCACATAGCCTTTGCCACTGCAGGCATGGACTTCTCATTTCACAGAGTGCAGGGAAACCCTGCACACACCACACAGTATTTCTCCTCATCATCTTGCAGTTGGTGTGCTGTACTACTTAGTGCAGCCAAGATTCAAGTGCCCAGCAGCAGACCCTCCCGATCACAAGGAACTTTGCTGGGAAAGATGTAGCTCTGTGCAGAATTTGGACATCTTCAGGCCTGGGAGCAGCTTTGCTGTGATTTTGACATATCCTTGAATTATCAAACTGTTGGTTGTTTGTGGAATTTTTTTTTCTTCTTAATGAGACCCCTGATTTGCATTTCTGAATTGCTCATAAGGATGTTCTTATGGGAATGCTGCACAGGTACAGCAAATATCACTTGATGACATCACGCATCACCCATGTGACACCACATCAGCACATTTTTCACCACTTTATCCTATCCACTTGTCATTGGTGCTTGTAACAATTCTATGTTAACTGGGAATGTGTGTTAGTTCGTTCTCAGCTTAGCATACAAATTGTTCCTTACCAACATATTCATATTTAAATACAATATTTTCCTCAGAAAAAGACCAACTTCAGAGGATACCATGAGCATGCCGTTGTTTGGTGAGTGCCAGGTTCAGAGCTGTGGGCTCCCATGCTTTTCCCATTTGAAAAAGCCATGCTTTGTCTAGCTTCTGAGTCGCCAGCAGAAGAGCCAAGCGACCGGCTCCCAACACAAATGCAGGCTGAGGCATCTACCCTCTTCTTCTGCCGATATGGAAATAACAGCCAGCAAGAGAGTCTGTGCTGCAGCTGTCTGTGTTAGGTTTGATTGGTCAGATAAATCACATTGTATTGTTTCCATTCCTTTGGCTGGGGGAATGTGTAAGCACTTCAAAACTGAATGCTTATGCATGAGAACTTAAAACTAGTTTACTTAAATGCACACATATGTATCTTTGACATTGACTTTTTACAGATTTTCTTGTCAATAAAACTAAATTGCTTGACTGTTCGCAGAAAGTTAACATAAACATAGTCAAAGTGAATTCAAAATTTGAAATTGCATTTTAGCATGTGACTGCATTCAGTGAAAACTTTGTCAAAAGCAATGATAAAGTCTTTACTGCTGTGACTCCATGCCAGCTGCTGCATTGAAGTCATTTCTCTGACTTTAAGAAACAGCAGAGCAAACACTGAGTGCCTATTTCAGAACAGCAAGCTGCTGATTTATGGCAAGTTGTGGGTAATGGAATTGTCTCAGCTCATCAGAGGATGCAGACACTGTCCAGTTACCTCCCAACTGTGCAAATGCTTTTGTTTGGGGGCTGACAACTCTATACCTTTTCACCACATTTCAGGTCTTTCTCCAAGGTTGATGGAGAAAGCCTTTCAGCATATAGAAAAATCATGCCTCGCTATCTTTCCCAACTCTCACACATCCAAGGAAAACCATCACAGCTGCACGACAGAAGGGCTCCAAGAAAACCCTGCCTACCCACCCCTCGGCACAAATAATGTATTAAAGGAACAGGGAAAGAGAATTAAAAAGCTAAAGATTTAGCAGAGTGGCTGTACTAAGAGAAAGGAAAGGCAGGGGAACATAAGTACTATCAGAGTTTTTGAGACAGTTCTTTCTAAGCTGTGTATAGGAGCACTGATGCAGAGTCAGGGGCAGAATACTTGTATTTCTAGTACGTGTGTGTCTGCTGTGAGCCCCAGCTACCTGAAGTCTGCATGGCAGCTCCTTCTCCAGCAGGCTGAGAATAAGGATACTCAGTTCCCTACGAGTTCATTCCTCCTTGTCCACACAGCCACCACAGACTGACCAGAGCAATCTGGGTGCACTGTCACTTTTTGTACTGTTAGCATTTCAATTTGCTTGCCCCCCTTGACTGATGAGACAGTGGCTGCCAAAGGGACAGGTATAGGCAGGGCCTAATTCAATTTGTGATGTTGAAGATCTGTTCTTTTTGTCTGGAGACTCTAATAGGCCTGACTGATTGATGGAATCTAATTCATGTAGCTATCGCAAGGTTGCCTCAGTAATGTCTATCCTTGATCAATATGGCTGTGACAGTCTCTGCTTCCCTTCATGTGTGGAGCAGCTGCCCTTGTTTTCTAAGGATGTGGGGTGGAACTGACACAATTAAAGGTCATCCTCCATCTGGGAAGAGAAAGTTCTGGTCTACAGTGAAGCACAGGGGCTGGTTTCCATTTTGTTAGAGTTATGTAATCTCTAAATAAAAAATAATTCCGTTGTTCACTACAAGATCTCATTGCTTAATGCTCCCTAGAAATGGCTGCCAGATTCCTGTAGGAATGTAGCATGTACACAGCATTTTAAAATATACGCAGTTGGAGAGTTCTTTAAATTGTAAATAAAAAGCATTGTTTTATGGAAATAAGTCCACTTTTCCAACAGAAAAAATGTTAGTGCCTGGCTTTCAGAGGTTCTGTCCTCCAAGTGAAGCCAAAAGCAGCTGCTTTTGCTTTTGTGCAGCCTCTCCTGCTATTAACAGTCCAGGTTAATAACAGGCATGTTAGGTGCAGGTGAGCGAGACATGGAAATCAAAGAAAGATGTAAAGGATACACGCTGAAGAAAAACTAAACATCCAGGACTTTAAAGAAAAGCATCAACAACAATAATTTGCCCCTTCAGATTTCATAGTTTTAGATTCATAATACAGCTGAAATATGTTGCAAAACCTGAACTCACAAGTTTTGAGCTTATCCATTCAAATACGTATGCCTAAGAGGCATACATATGATAACATGCATACATGCATACAAAAACTACACTTCTACACAGTATTGGAAGAGTGCAACCTTTCTTACTTTGGATAACAAAATTTAACTAAGTGTTACCGCTCTATTCTTGCATTCATTAAAATGCACTAACATTCAACAAAATGGCCAGGTTGCAATGTTGCTCCCTTATTCTTCATACTTGATTGTTGAACCCAGACTCACCTCTCGAGGACTGACTATTTTCCTTTACTCAGATAAGTACCTTTTAAATTACACTGATATCCTTCTGAGTCTGATGAACCAGGACAGCTTAAAGTGGGGGTGATCCATGCACAAAATAAAGGTTGTATTTCACTTATTTGAGGTGCTAAAGAGGGGAAACCGATGGCCATTCAGAAATTCAGGGCCAGGCGAAATGCAAAGCCAGCAAAAATAAATGTTACTGCACTGAGCTCAACTTGTCCAGAGTAGAATGGGTCAAAAGAAACAAGCCATTGTCCAATTTCAATTCAGTTTGTTGATCTATACTCAACTAATATGCTTAACTAATGCGTGTTAATATAAATTACTGAGCATTGTTGAAAGACAAATCTGGTCCCATCAGAGCTGGTTTTAATTAGTTTTCAGCGTATATCTTTGTTTCATTTTGTACATATCCAGCATACAGTATCTGTGGATATTCATCATCACTTAACATATCTAAACTCATAAACCAATAAAATCATATGTTTTTTTTTAGTGGAGAATTAGGTGCATCACATTGTATACATCTCACAATATCTGACATTCTCCTGCTCGACTGCAGAAAGTCACAAGAGGCTTTTTGGAAGGAAACAAGCACAAAAGAAGAATGGCAGACAGACTGGAGTCTGTCAAAGACCTATGCAGAGGTCTGCTACTTAAAAAAATGCCTTCATTTGGCTCTAATCTTATTAACAAAATGCACTTTTTCTTAAGCCAAAATAATGCAACAATGTCAGCAAAACACTGAACCTGCACTAGGTAGGCTGCCTGTGTATTCAGAATGCTTTGTTGGCAAAGATTCACTGATAGAAAGAAAAACAACGTCATCTGTTTCCTCTCTTCAGCAACAAAGATAATTACGTTAAGTTGACTTTACTGAGGTTTGCAAGGAAAAGTTAAGATCTAGCTAAAGACTAGTAAAGATGCATGGAGGCTTTTATTGTTACATCCATTGTGCCTGGCTGTCTTTTATTTTAAAGTGAACGCATAAACAGCAAAAGAAATAGATGGCTTTGGTTCTGCTGAAATGGGGCTTAGAGATGCTGAGGATCAGGGGTAAACATCCTTGCTGAACAGTCTATGGTAGGATCAAGCGATAGGACACAAGAAAGAAAACACAACTGAACATATTTCAAAGGGATTAAATAGAGGTCAAACATAAAACTGTGATTTACAGTAGTTTCTTCAGGATCAAAGGAGTTCCCCCTCCTGATCCAGGGAACATTTGTACCTGTGTCCATCCTGTCAAGGAGGTGACTTTCACACTTTTCTGTCAACATCTTTCTAGTGCATGGATATCATGTCCAAAATGTCTTCACATAAGAATTTGAGATAGGTACAGTATACTTCAGTAGTGGGGAATCTGTTCATAATGCAAACATCCCTTGTTCTATGCAGCCTCTCTATGCACACACAGGACACATCCAGGAAATAAATATCAACCAACATGGTAATCCTGAAACAGAAAACTGAAAGAATCTTAGGATAAGAAAACTGCCCCGAGTTTCAGATTTAAATCCCCTATTTCTTCCCTTGTGAAAAACTCATCTTACTTTCCTGCAAACCCCAATACACGAAACATTCAAATTCAGGGTCTTTTACAAGACCTTCTGCAGGACAACATACTGCCCTTCCAAATGAAAGAATCTGATCAGCATTTGTTTCCCCACTATTGCACTTAACTCTAAGCACATTTAGACAACATGGTGCTTAAAATGCCCAGGATTCCTCAAGCTTCAAGCATGAAGGAGTTCCCATGCCATGTAACATTACCTACACAAAGATAAAACACTGGGAAATTTTGAGAATAGGGAAAGAAAAAAAGAGTATCCTTAGATCTTAACATCATTTCCCATTAAGGTATGAGAAAAAGGAAAAAAAAAAAAAAAAAAAAAAAAAAAAAAAAAGGTAACATTAATTCACACGGAGTTGGAAAACACTGTTAGATTATTTGTATTCCTAAAAATAATTTCTTGAAGACATGCTATGTTCCTTAGAAATTTCACATATGTAGTTTACAGCACGGCATGTATAAATCGCTTGTCTTTCCCGGATCCTTTAGAAGAGGTCCTTGGATTCCCAGAAATCTGTGGATCAGATGTTGAAAATCACTGAATGAGGGCACCACACTTAACTGGGAAAGATGAGAAACACAATGGATTAAAGATAAAGAAAGGAAAGTTAAGGTGACCCAGTTGTGTAACAGTTTGGTAATCACCAGGTTTACTTTCACATCAAGGACTGCTTATTCCTATGCGTGTGCTCTTACTTATTAACCCAGGGAAATTGAGTAGTAATTGCTAGCCCTCAGGTATGGGCCAGAGGGTCCAGTAATTCTCCCTTCAGGCATGGGAGCCCATTGGAATGGTGATAAATGGGATCAGTTTTTGCTTGTTTGTAACACACTCTACTTTGTTACACCTAAAGCTAGGAAAGGCTAAAATGCTTAGAGGCTATTTTGGCCTTTTATACCTAGAACTCACGCACATCTAAGGTGATGTGCATGTGCAAGAATCTTGAAGGTGCTATATGTGCACCACTGTAAGGACAGCTCTGCTTGTACACCACTTGATATTAGACATTCTCAGCAGCTAGCAGCCATAGCCAGGAAAATTCATTTTCCTTGCAACTCTGAATACTCAACCCCTCACCTTATTTACTGGAAAGGCCACAATAAGGAAAATAGGCTATGGCTACAGAAGAGAACAAAAGCATGTGGCTCACCACAAACAGATTACCAAGACAGTAAATGTCCAGCAGTATTGAGGGAAATTTCCAGAGTCTTTAGACAGCTGTACAGTGATCATTAATGAAAAGGAAAGAAAACTTCTCAAAGTGAAAATATGCCCAGATCTGTCCCTATCCATTAAAGAAGGAGGAGATATGAGCATCGGTTTTTAATGAAGCAGAGCCTGAAAGGAATTTCACATATGTTAGGTGATGTAAGAAGCATTCTGTCACAGAACAAAAGTGTTTTAGCCATGTCTCACTGCATGAATCAAACTACTACAAATACAGTAAGAATCCAAATGTGGAAGGTATCTCATCATTTAAGTTTGTTAAAACAAAGCATGCATTGCTATGTATAATTTTGCATTGGCAATCAAAAAGTGGACAAAATTAGCTGATGCTTGGGTTCTCATTTATATGCATCTGTATTTGCATGGACAGCATATTCCTAGACTGGATTTGTCAAAGAGCATCCTTTTATTGAAACTTCTTAGCATCACAATGTAAACTTCACCAACTAAGACCAGTGTGATTCATTTACCCATGCTGCAAGTATGATGCTTTAAAAGCAAGTAAAGAATCTACTGTTTATGATCTTTACTGCAAACATTTCAGGATCTTGTACTCCAGCGTGCTGCATCCTCTAGGAACACCCACTTCTGATTTACTGGACTCAAAATGAGACAGTTTATCTTAAGGGAAAAACAAAACAAAACAAAGTTCAGAGGCCAGAGAAACAATTTGCCCAGTTTAATTATGGACATTTACTTCTCCATTCTGACAAAGGATGAAGTATCCAATATATTGATTGCACTGTCACTATAGGAGACTTCCCTGTCTGGTTAAAAGCACAGGTGATTGTATAAGTTGCGACAGAAGTTTCCAGCTGGGTCTTAAATTCTCTGCAGACACAATATTAGGAATCAAAAGTACTGAAGACATGGCCCCTGGCTCAAATGGAAGCTGCTCAGTGTTGCAGCACAGCATTCCCATGAATAACTGACTTTAGGTGTGCCTTACCTTTGCTCATGCAAACAACTGGAAGCACTCCCAGAGCATAATATTAGCACAGGGCAAAACAAAAACAAAACAAAACCTAATTAAAGAGTTAATGGAAGGTGAAAACAGCGGGTGAGCACAGTGCAGGGACATATTTCTCTTTCATACAGACCCCCGGTGGCCACACAGTGTTCACACCTCAGCATCTGACCCAGACTTACAGCCTTACCCAGATCTCAGGGGGAAGACAGAACACCAAAGCTCTGTTATTACTACAGCTCTGATGGATGTGTTAGAGCATGTCACCAGCAACCTGACAGTCCTGTTCCCTACAGGCATCCCATCTTCCAGCACCCGAGGGGTGAAAGGCAGCTGCCATTCACCCCAATAGCAGCTGGAGAAGCCACAGCAAAAGACACTCTGTGTAAAGAGTGTCAAAAGTGAAAGCCTCAGGGGCGAAGAGGGAAAGAAATGACGTCACTGTAATGGAAGCCTTTTCTACTTGTCTGTCTGTCTGTCAGCAAGGACTTCTGAGTCAATAAATACCAGTCAGAATGCACAATTCCTGCTGACCTGCAGTCCCCCCTTCATCTCTGGAGAAAATAAACATGGGTTGTGGGTGCTGAGCAGCTCTGCCTTCTTCAGAGCTTCCATTGTATTAGTGTTTGTGGTGTTTCAGCCAGCAGCACCAGGCAGCGTCCATTTGGTAGTCCCAGGAACTTGGAGGAATTCCCCGGTTATTATAAGATTATCCCTTCACTGCAAAATAAACGATTCTTCACCAATTCCATCTCAGGGGTGTTCTCTCACAGATGTTTGGGAGTCAGGAGGGGTCAGGACAGTAGGGACTTGACTTGATGTATAAATCCTCCTTGTGCAAGCTGCAGTTCCCAGAACAATGCCCTTCACTGTCCAAAGCATCCATGGAGCAGCACCAGGAGCTGCCTCTAGAAAATCCAAACCCTACATGCCTGGAAACAACTCAAAATCAGATGCAGAAGGGAGTTCCCTGTCACTGGTGTCAAGAACAGAAACATCAGATGCCATACCCCAGTGTTCCTGGTAGAAAGTGTTCTGCTTTGTGTTTCCCTCCCTGCCTTATTTCCAACCTAAATATAGAGCAATTTGTCCTCCCTATCAGTAGCTGTAGTTGTTAAAATGCTGATAACAAAAGACCCAGCATCCCCTATGCTTGCTACTTGCCTAGGGAAACAGAGACATAGAAATGTTTTTGTTACTCAGCTTACTAGCAAACTGCCATTTCATATGCGGTCTGACCACCAAAAGGGGGATGTGACAAACTTCATCCATGAGTTTTACAGGTACTTGATGACGGCAGAGTGACTCAAATGCTTCTGTATTGTATTCTACTTTCACCATTTGGACTCTAGTAGTGATAGACCCATCCAGCTCTGTTCTCTAGGACCATGGTGCTACTTGCTGCTAGCCCCATTCCCAGTTTCTAGTTCCAGACTTTCTGTATTTTGTTCTTTGGAGCTTAAAGCACACTAACAGCTGTTTTTACACAATGCCTGGAAAACATCTAATAAATTGTGACTTTCCATCAGCAACTTATTCAAGACTATTTTCTCCTTCTTCCCCCCCACTCTCTCCAAATATTTAGTTAAAAGTATAAAAGACAGAGATATTTTTATCTTGAGGTTCTGGATCATTTACTTGCCTCTTCAGACTTCAAGAAATAATTACCACTGACAATTTCTGACATTAGAGAACAGAGGGGATTTACTTCAGAAAAGAACAGGTTGTACAAATACTCTAGCAGGCTTCAGGTTGCCTGTCTTCTGAAGTATTTAAGTCATTCTAAAAGCCAAGGCTGCCTCAGAATTTGTTTCCTGTGTTTTCATACAGAGAGCTGTCGTTTACAAGGCAGTCTTACCAGCCTGAGAAACCATTCAAGCATAATGCCACGAGCCTGAAGATGAGTTAGTATGAAGGTGAAATGTGCTTCACCAAATGTAGGGCACAGATCAAACAGGTCACAAGGGTGGAGAAGATGTGCATGAAACTGTGTGGCATAAGGTGTTCAAAAGAAATTCTTGGAGGAAAGTGCAGGACAGCCACTAGGTGCTAAGAGCTACACCACGGGACACCACAGTCTGTGGAGCTTTGTGGTCAGAGACCCTGATTCCCACAGCTCTGGAGCCCAGTCATGCTCTAGAAATCAAGCTAATGTTTTATAAATCATTTGCAATTGCAGCTATAGAAATAACTGTGAGAACGTGAACCAAGAGTAAACCATTGTAGCAATGAAGAGCCGCCTTACAGCTGGAAACAATAGTTCTCACTTCACCTTCTCCACAGCCTCATGAACTCATTTACTCTTCAGCAGTGGAATGTGGCACTTTCCCATAATATGAAAATACAGTATTTTATCAATAGCTGTGATGAGGTATCTGTTATCAGTTTTTGACCAGCACAAAGCCAGAGAGCAGGCTCTTCATGGCAGGTGAGGCAGTCCTGACACATGGCAGCAGCAAGGCTGAAAACTGTGATCTGATAAGATGTTGAAGTCATCTACAAGATAACTGCTTCCCAGGCACATACCAGAAAAAGAGTGTGCTGGACCATGCTTCTTGAAGCAATACTTCATTAAGCAGGGCCTGACAATAGAGATAGATCGCCTGGAGACATTGTGAGGCCAAAAAAAGATAAAAGCTTTCTTAAAAGAATGGTTGAAAATATTCATTGCCATATTGTGATGATGACTATTTTCAGCAGCGATGGGCCACAGCTGCACATGTTTGTGTGAAGAAAGGAAGACGAGAATGAAAGGATGTTTTTTATATCATTACAGTTTGGCCCCATCTCACTATATCATACACAGAAGCTGGCTCAGCAAAGGCTGTGTTCTTTTGAATCCTCTTAGCTTGGAGAGAGCTAAGATAAATAGTTGTTAATTAATTTCATTTAAGCCATTAATGAGATTCTGAATCTAACTTGCTTCACAGCAGGATAGGTTCTGGCTCATATGCTGTTCCAGGTCTATGTATTCTATAAATAATACTGTATTAAGAAAAAAATAACATGCAAAGTGAAACATTCAGATGTTGAGGATCATCAGCAATAAATCAGACCTTATTTCAGGCCTATCTATGAGCTACCTTACAGTATTTAATTATATATTCACGTAACAGTTCTCCACTGGATCAATGCTGCAGATACTTTGCATTTGAGATCTTTTTTTTATACTTGTAGTTGGTTCACATCTTACTCCATATAAACCAAGCTCTGCTCTGAAGCCTGCATCACTAATTATTATTTTCCTGTGATAAAGATTATTCTCCTGTAATATTCCATTTTGAAACTGCCAACTTGAATTACCTACAGTGTGCTCTATTTTAGTTAATAAGCATCTGAAGCATGTGTCTCTCTTCTATCATGTTTTCGGTCCTACCCATAAGCCCTTACTTGAATATAGGACTGTCCCAATGTCCTTTTTTTCCCTGTATTTCAGTCCCAGCTCCTTACCTCAGCAGTCTTCTCCCATGCTCTGTCAGATGAACACTGAAAACAGAGCAGATGTAGCAGTGCTGTTCATCTCCTGTGACTTAAGACAGCAAGGCCAGACTATGTACTCCACTATTCTGGTAGGAGAGAAGACTGCATTTCACTCCTGGGTTTGAGAATAAAAAGCCATCCTTCAGGGAACATGCATTTCTAACATCTTTGTGCAAAGCGAGTGCTTCTGAGGCTCATAACTTGAGTAAACGTGGGGAAATTTTCACAGAAATAAGCAAGCACACATTCCTGACATCAGAGGGATCCCCGCCCCAACTGCTGGTCAAAACCCATGTCTTTCATCAAAATTAGGTGGGGATTATGAATTCTTTCTAATATCACCTCCAGGTTTTTTATTTTGTACATGAGAATAAAGTCTCCCTAATTTTTCTCTGAAAACTTGATTAATTATCCTTCTTCCCATTCTCAAAGGAAGGGAAAAAGAAGGATGAGAGGCAGAGACATTAATCTCCTACGTGGGAAAGTTCAGCCCAGTTGTTTCAAACGTAGTGAAGTTCAAACTTAACTGAAACCAAGCTATTATAATAATGTCACACGAATAGACAACATACTTAATTGTAAACTTTTACTTTTATGTAAGTTTCCTCAAAACATTTTATTTCTGCTACATGGGAAACAAAACTCGGTTTTTCTACTATATTGACTAGAAGGTACAGAAAGACCTTGCAAAAAATCTTGCAAAAAAACTTGTTAATAATTCTTCCTGTGTCACACTGAAAATGTTTGGCTCTGAGCAACTGCTTCCACTGAGTTCCCACAGCCAGCCCACAGTCATTATAAAGGCAGATTTTTTTCCAGGGGACCTTCTTGTCCCAATTTACGTGACATGGATAAAAACAAAGGACGGATCTGATTTTGTACAGAAGCATTTAAAAGCTGTAAGTCTAAGCACACCTAAGCATTGTTCAGGTTTTCTTCAGAGAGCTTCCCTTAGACCTGAATTTAATATCAGGACAGCCAGGTTGAAGGTAAAAAGTAGTTGCTGGAACTGCTCAGCAGCAAAGAGACAGAAACCCGCTTCCATGTAAACATTAAATCTGGACCAGTCAGAGCAGTACTGTAGGGTGTCTGATACAAATTACCAGGGGATCATGAAAAGATCCAACCTATCAGCCTGAAGGCTTGCATTCCTCTCCTCCTGCCAGCAGCTGACCTATCCGCCCAAGCACCACCGCCACGCACTCTCCATTCCTTGCCCTGCCACCATGGCACCTCAGTCTCTCCCTAGGGTAGGCACTAGGCCTGGGGTAGTACACTGGCTGGGCCAATGCTATGTGGTCTTTAGTAGAAAATAGTCTAGATTACAACAGGAAGCCATTGTTAAATGTGGTAAAGAAATGAGTGACCAAAAAAGAACTAGTAAAATCATGGAATCATAAAATCATTTGAGTTGGAAAGGACCCTTAAAGATCACCTAGTCCAATTCCCCTACAATGAACAGGGACATCTACAGCTAGATTAGGTTGCTCAGAGCCCCATCCAGCCCAACCTTGCATGCCTAGGGAGATGGGGCATCCAACACCTTGCTGAGTATCCTCTCCCATTGATTCACTACCCTTATTGTAAAAAACTTATTTTTCTGAGGTACAGTCTAAATCTCCCCTCTTTTAGTTTGAAACCATTTCCCTTTGTCCTATCAAAGCAGGCGTTGCTGAAGAGTCTGTCCCCTTCTTCCCCGTAGTCCTGTTTAGATAATGATACTGTTCTATGCCTTGGATCATTTTTGTGGCCCTCCTCTAGACATGCTCAAACAG
The DNA here is from genome assembly GCF_039878825.1 of Excalfactoria chinensis. NCBI lineage: Eukaryota > Metazoa > Chordata > Aves > Galliformes > Phasianidae > Excalfactoria > Excalfactoria chinensis. Next base: position 74,581,002 of record NC_092825.1, read on the forward strand.
GTTTATTTCTCCGTCTTACCGGGTACTTCACATTTGGACACAGTATGTCAGGTGAGGTCTCACCAGCTCCAAGTAGAGTGGCCTCCCTCAACCTGCTGACTGTGCTTCTTTTGATACAGCTCAGGATATGGCCAGATTTCTGGGCTATGAGGACACATGGCTGGCTTGTGTCCAGCTTGACTTCCATCTGCACCCCTAAGTCCTTTGTGGCAGGGCTGTGCTCTACCTTTATATCCCTGAGCTTGTACTAATAGCAGGGGTTGTCATGACCCACGTGCAAGATGGATGTAATCTCTTGCACTTGGATGTAATCTCATAAGGTTCACCTAGGCCAACTGCTTGAGCCTGTCTAGGTCTCTCTGGATGGCATCCTATCCCCAGGTGTGTCAACACCACACAGCTTGGCATTATCCACAAAGTTGCTGAGGGTGCACTTGATCCCACTGTTGATGTTACCAATGAAGATATTTAAGAGCGTCAGCCCTAGTACTGACCCCTGAGGAACACCACTTGTCACTGAGCTCCACGTGGACATTGAGACATTGACCACCACTCTCTGGGTACAATCTCACAACTACTTCTTTGTCCATGTAACAGGCTATATCTGTCAAATCCATCTCTGTCCAACTTGGAAAGAAGGATATCATGAGGGACTGTGTCCAAGGTCTTAGTGAAGTCCAGACAGATAATATCAGTGGCTTGTTTACTTATGTCCCTGACTATGCTATAGTCAGGGTTAGCTCTGACTCATTTGTATCAATCCTAGCATCAGGGTTGAGGCCTGGTTAGGAAACTGGATTTCTTTCTCTTCAGAAAAGGGAAGAGAAGAAGGTAGTTTTTCTGACCTGAGTAAGGTGCTTATAAGGGAGCTGGCAGACCAGATGCTTTGGTGGTACCTGTTTTGTGGACAAACAAATGACCTCAGTTTCCAAGGCTGTCAATCTGGAGTCATCAAACATCAGCACCAAATTAATAAAAATCTATTTTAAAAGTGAATAAAAAACATGTAAGGAGTGCTAAGTAGCCAGCAATATGGAGCTTGAAGACCAAGATCAGATGGTGGAGAGGGAGCAGGGGGTCTCTTTCTCACCTAGGTAATGATTATACGAGCCCCATAAGGACATAGTTAAATCAAGAATTAAGAAGACTGCACTTAAGAGGGGGAAAATATGTCAATCACACTTTGCCTTTGACAAAAGGAAATTCCTTGAAACTGAGAATGGGGAGAGAGAGGGAGGGAGAGTGTCTCGTCATGTGGGTGGCCAGGAAACTGGAGGCCAGAAAAGTATGAGAGAGAGAAGGGTAAGAGACAGGGGGAGGAAAAAAAACCACCAGACTGAATTCTAATCCAAATGCTGTGAGGCGTTCACACCAGGCCTTGTGAGAATATTAACAAGGTTACAGGAGAGGGGCCTTTAGCCTCGGGAATTATTAGTGAATATGGAATTATATTTGCACAAACACAACCAGATGCAAGTAGCTAAATGCTCTGCAGATGTGAAAGGAGACGGAGTGTGTTCCAAATGGGCAGCAGCTTCATGTGTTTTAACCCTCCATCATGACGCCTTGTTGCCTGCCTGAGAGGGCTAATTTTTTGAAATGGCAAAGGTACAGGAGAGACAGGGTCTTCCGTTTCATCAGAAATTCAAACAAGGGGATACCTTAGGGATTAATCTCTTCCAGAGCCACAAGCATCTCCCAGCTGACCATCACAGTGAAGATTATGTACTTGAAACATACTTTTTATCTCTTTGTGCTTTATCTGAGAGATTCATTTCCTCCAGGTTTTCATGTTTCTTCCATTCTGCCATGTCTTTTTCCAGAATCTCTCTCCATCCTCTCTTTCTGTTTTTCCTCATTGTTCTGTTTTCTCTGTTTTCATTGTCCAACTTCATCATGGCCTGAGCAGTCAGCCAATACTCAAAACATAGCAGGCTGTTTCCATCAGAATGAGAAATTGATTAAAAGAGCCAGGTATTTCTTTGAAGTAATCCTGTTTTACTACAAACAAAGTCCCACTTCTTCAAATACGGCAAGATGGAATAAGAATCCATGGCTTTGCTCATGATCCAGTACTGCTTGCAGTCTGCATGTTGCACTAAATGCTCCCTCCTCTGGCTTTCTTTCAAGGCCATTGTGTATTCATTTCTTGTATCACGATTTTTGTTTTGCTCCCAGTTTTCTCCTGCTTTTCACTGTTTTAGTCACTCTAATTAATTCATTCAGTGTTTACTTTGGGCATGGCCTCCCCAGTTTAAGTTAAACACTAAACACAGGGACACCTGCTTGTTCCCTCATATAGCTGGCATGTAAGACAGTAAGCACACCTAGCAACCTCTCTGGGGTCGATGGCTGGTCCTAATTCAGAAAGTTCAGCTCCCAGCAACACGCTGTTAGGTGTATCACACTAGTAGACCTCAGTGTTTCAGCTGAGAATGTGGCTTCATCATTCTAGATGAATAACTTGTTCTAAACAATAACAGTCTCTACTCTGAAAAAGAGAGAATACATACTGGGTCTTTAAATATAAACTTCATCAGTTTAAATACAAAACAACAAATAGCCATAGGTCTTAAGTGCATAAAGGTCTTCAGTGTAACTATGGCAGGGTTAAGACTTGTGTTCAAGAGGAAATTTCCAGCTATGAAGAAAAATGTCTGCTCATCCTATAAAAGTATAGGTATGAAACTAGGGAGAAATGTATACTTATGTACGTGGGATTTTAACAGATTGCATTAACAGATTACTTGGTTGAGTATGCTACTCTGATTTTAATGACTTTAAGAGTTTAATGATGTTAAGAGTCTGAACTTCTACTAAATAGCATCTTGCCTATTTCTGTGAATCACAATGCTATGCTTTTTTTCCTCTGCTGTGTGTAATCTCATTTTCCCTCTCAGCAGGGCCTGGAGGCTGCTCAGAGGCCAAGGCCCTCCATCAACATGGCTGCCACTCCCCAGTGCTGTGGACAGGCGGCAAGCAGCAGTGAGCCTCAGCTGGTGGCCACGCTGAGAAAGCTTTTTCCCATTGTTCCCAACAAGGTCTGTGTTTTATGAAGCCCTACAGTATAGCCAGTCACCATCTCCCACAAGGGCGATGGCAGTTTTTGTTTCACAGAGAACAATGAACGATGATGGGCAGCCTAAAAACAATTCTGCATGTGGAAAAAACAACAACAACAACAAAAATAACAGTGAGTGTGGCCATTCATAATGAGCATCTGTGAGGAAATAGCCTATTGTGCCAGACTCTCTATGGAGAAGCCGAGAGGGAGGTGGGAGGCAGCATGCTTGTTTGCCACAGTGAATGGGAGGCCAGGAGCACCGTCCTTGGAGGAGAGATGGAGAGGAAAATCGGGCACGTGCTGAAGGATGGCTCCATGCTCACAGCACTGTGGGCAAAATACTGGTGCTAGGGTTCATCTATCTGCCTGTCTATCTACCATCTATCTGTCTGTCTGTTTTATTATTTGATGTTACCCAGTTGAATTTCTTTGTTTTTCAGAGATACTGTAACAAATTTGCCTGCAGCCTTTTTAGTGTCTCAAAATACACTTGGCCATGCCACATTGATATTGGGATATTTCCCAATTATTATTGGTATCTCACCACAGTCTAATTTTTAAGATCGACATAAAATGATCAGTGAAGTGTATACTGAGCAAAATGGATGTTAAATCACTACCAGTTCAACAGGTGTTAAGTCTCTCAGTTAAGTAATTAGTGTTTTTATTAACAGCATGGAATTAAAAATGAGAGCACAGCTAGTAAAGTTTGCGGATGATGCACAGGAATGATAAAAAAGACTGAGAAACAGCCTGCTATACACAGAGGATTCTTCTGTAAGAAAGGGAACTATTAAGAAGCGTGTCAGGTCACGCACCTGAAAACAAAAACGTAAGTCACTTACAGACTGGAACACTGTGGAAACCACTAACAGAAAGTGGTAGACAAGCAGGAAGAATAGCTCTCAGTGCAGCGCAGCAGGCAACAGTATTCTCAAGGTATATACACATTACTTATTGTTCCAGCAATCTATGCATTAACTACAAACTTTCTTAGCAACATCTCTCTGATGTTTTGTTTCATTTTTTTTCTAATGCAGATCATTGGAAGCAGACAAATTATATGGAGTATTGCTGTAGTATTGCGGCACATTTTGGTACTTAATGTGAACAAAAGAGGCTGAAGAAATATGGCGCAGTGGCGCAGTGGTTTAAGCTGCTGCCTGCGGCACTGGAGGGCCCGGGTTCGAATCCCCCCTGTGGCGCAGGGGTAGAAGTGCCACTTCGCTACACAGAGGGCTCGAAACCCGGGAGTTGGACTCGATGATCTCTAAGGTCCCTTCCAACTCGCACGATACTATGATACTATGATACTATGATGATCAGGGAGCAAAAAGTGACTTAAGATATGTAATGCCTATTTTATGATGACAGTTCTGGAAAAAATAGTCTATGCCACTGGCTTAAGGAAAAAGTTATATTCTTTAGTTATAATGGGAGAGAATTTCTGGAAGTAAAAAGCAATGAAGCTTAAAAAGCAACCATGTTCTACAATCTAAAATTGGAAAGTGAAGTTACGCCAATTCACATTGTTGGAAATAGGGCATAAGTTTTAGAAATGGCAACAATTTATACAAATGTATGGTAGGTTTCTCATTGATGACTTTTTAGAGGTATCTGATGCCTAATGACCCCTGATTTAAATGTGAATTGGGTTGATCAGATCTCTTCATATTCTACTCTCCCAATATCCTTATTCCAGAATCAGTTTAAGGGACTAATTTCATTTTCTTTGTAGCATCTAATGAAACTTTGGGATAGACATATTAAGACACAGGAAAATTACACTAATATATGGTCTAGAGAAAGCAAGAGACATGTTCTGCTAACTGCCATTGTTAAAACAGCAGCTTGGAGATTCTCTTATCTGAAGAAACATAGTTACAAAGGAGAGCTTCAGACAATTTCCAAGGCTGACTGCTTAAAAGATTCTTTTTTAACAGATAATTAGCTAACTCTGCCATGTTGGTTTAAAGCTTTTAAGTATGCTTAATTTCTCTGTTAATTCTAGTAATAACAGTCGCAGTCCTAAGAGTCATCTGGGTAGTATTCACATTGAATGAATATTGGCATACAAAGGTTTTGACAGGAGAGCAGTTATGTATGAGATAGGAAGGTCTTGTGGCACTATCTAAACCAATAAATATCCTTTTTTCTTTTCCCAGGGCTAAATTCCTACAGGAATATCAGGTAATATGAGAGCTTACTGTATATCTGACTCCCTGTGGATCTTGCAACATCTTTTCTAGTCTTGTGTTCTTTCGAAGCAGACAGATATGGATGATACATTAGCACTAGCTTTTTTCTTTATAAAGTTCGTTGACACAGACTTTTTTTCTTCCTGTGGATTTAATTTAATTTATAGAGGACAAGAGCATTCATTTTCCATTTCTAATCACAGTTCCTAAAAACACTATCTAGACAAGCAACATTTGCATACAAAACTGAGGCATTAAAAGTACTGGTTGCATTAAAATATGTTAAGCATTCAGTTATTCTCTCAGATGTAGAATAAAATAGATCTCTGCTGGGAACGATGACTGAAGGTCTTCTCAGACATCCAGGCTTGATTAACCACCAGAAACAATAGCAGATTTGGGTTTTCTATTTACTGTGGTAAACTAACCTTGTCTATAAACTCCTTATTGCTGCAAACTAAAGGTGTGTGTCTGGGGAGGGCAAGCTTTTCCCCTTGATGTTCCAGGACATGGAAATACAATCCTTTTTCAGACACAGATGTTTGCAATAGAAAACTTTCACTCTGCTCTCTTCTGTTTTTAATCTGCTCATGACAGGAAACACAGATTCAAAATGAATGTAAAGAACACAGCCACCATAACTGACGATAATACAAAAGAACATGTAGGAAAGATTTCTTTTTCCCCAATACGTCATAGGAAGAAAAGGTTTTCAGATTTCAGAAGATTCTAGATGTTTTTGTTTCCGAGTGGCTACCAGTACAGTGTTTTTCCATGAACTTCACAGAAAATAGTTCTCTGCAATGTTATGATACTATCAGCAGATTCAGCACACAAAGGATAATATCATTCTCTCTGCCAAGTCTTCAGCACATTCAAATGGCTGTCCAGCTAAAGCTTTGTTGAGCAGGCAGGTTTACAAACATGATCAGACTCTTCCATAGCATATGTAAAATGAAAAAGGTAAGAGTAATGGATTCATTCAGGCTTTCCAAAATTTCAAAGATGTGCTTTTAATCACACCGACCTACACGTCTGAAACGAAGGGGTTGTTTTTTTTTAGGTATAGAAATGTGGGGCTGGACTCCTTGTGCTTTTTATCTGCCTGTTCCAACTTCACCTCTGATTCTGTATTCTTTGGATTCCACCCTATCTGACTTGGTTCTGGCTGAAGAAGAAAAAAAAAACAACATCTGAATTATTTAGTATATTCTAGACCACTGGTGACCCTACTGAGCAGGGTAAAACAAGTTTTGCTGTAGAAGTACACCACAGAATTCCACTACAACACTCCCCAGTTCAAATTTGACAAGTACTTTTAGAAGGCTGTCAGCTAATCAGCTCTTAGTATATTAAACATGCGCTTCTCTAAGCTTAATTAGAATGCTCTGCGGTACTAGTTCAAAGACACTAAAAAAGCCTAAGAAGTATTGTCTTCATACAGCTACATGTATTAACTCAAATTCTAATAACCTTGAAAACAAACATCAATACTTCATACCTATGATCTGTACCTTCATTCTTTAGCCTGATGTCACTGAAACCCACAGAGCTTTCATCTTCATTTGGTATACTGATTGATAATAACACTATAGCGTTTCTACTTAGGAGGTGTGGCAAAGCTTTCTCCTTGGTAATTACAAACACGCAAAGCAGATTTTTGATGTTTTATATTGTAGCACCGCACCAGGAAATAAACGTAAGTTACGACCTAAAGAACCGTAAAAGATACCGCTTTAACATGGAAAAAACGCTATTAACAGCCTGCAGGGCCCGGCCGTCACCCCTCCTGCGGCCCTGCCCACGAACTGCCCCTCAGGCCCTGCGCATGCGTACTTTATCCAAGCACCACAGTAGGACCCCAAGCGCATGCGCCGACCTTTCCACACTTCTGGCCCATTTCACCCCCCCGCCCTTTTCCGCCTTCGCCATGGCGACACCGGGCGGCGCGATCCGAGCCCTGCACCGCGGAACCCTCGCACAGGTAACGACCTGCCGCGCTGCCCGCAGCCTGGACCGCGAGGGGCATTCCCAGCCTCTCAGGCTATGAGCTCGCAGCACTGACCCGCCGCCATCAAGCCCACCCTGAGGCCGGCCCTCCCCCCGGCTTGCTTTGCGCATGCGCGGGGGCAGAGGGGCGGTGCAGCCTCTTCCGGCAGCCCGCCTCCAGCCTGCTCCTCCGGAGGGTTTGGGTTACTGTGGGGTTTTACGCATGGCGACGGGAGACCGGGGGTGTGAGAAGGGGCTGAGCTAGCGAGGGAGTCCTGTAGGCATGCTTGCTTACCCTGCTCGCGCCCCGTCAATCGTCTGGGGTCCCTCCGGCTCTGGAGTGCGGCATTGGTCCTTCCGTGTTCCGCAGTGCGTTACCTCCGGTTGTCAGTGTACCCAAAGGCAACGAGCTCCTTTCTTCTCCAGCACGCACATGGAAAAGTATTGGTGTCTGAGCATTAATTAGACGATGGGTGTCAGCCTTCCCATCTTGGTGTTGCACGGCTTTGGGGAAGCGTAGCAGTGCTCGACTCAAACAGAGTCTCTTGTGAATAGGTTTTGAGGAAATTATTTCAAACTAAAAGAGGGGAAAGTTGTTTGCAATAGGTGCGGTGAGGCAGTGGAATGGGTTGCCCAGAGAGGTGGTGGATGTCACTCAGGGTTGGGCTGGACCTTGAGCAACTTGATGTAGCTGTAGGTGTCCCCATTCATTGCAGGGGCCTTAGACTAAGTGATCCTTAATGGCCCCTTCCAATTCACATGATTCTATGACTCTGGGCTTAAATTTCTTAATGCATTTTGAGTGTAACCATAAGGAATTTTTTTCTTCCTCCTATATTAACTTGGTATATAGGAGTAACTGATTTATTTGGGAGAGGAGCAACCAATTAGACTGATTGCGTTTAGAGAGATTCCCCAAGCAATCATACAGATATGCAGGAATGCACCCAATGAGCATGTAATTTGGAGACATCCTCCTTCACAAAGTTTGCCATCTATGAGCTATTTGCTTTAGCAGTCTGATTCTTTATGCAGCTTGTTGTCTGACCTTACAATGAGTGGAAGAATTAATGTATTAAAATAATCTCACGTGGATAATCGTGTTGTTGCCTCATCTCAGGGAATATTTGTTTTCTCTTGCTGGACACTTGGCTTTTTCATGAAAATCATGTTCATGTATCATCTCAATCCTGACTGATATTCTGTGTATCTGAAATGGAACACTTCATCTAGTATTGCTGTCAGGGCAGATGCATTTCAGGTTGATTGTGAGGAGAAGTAGGAAAAGTGGAAAATGAAATATGACTTTCATTTTCTCATTGCTGATGCCTCTGTGGTTTTGCAGTGAGTGTATCTATTACTCTCAATCAAAAAGCTGTAATTCTGAAAACTTTAAGTGGAAAACGCAGTAATATACAAAAAGTTTGTGCAGACTTGGTAAGTCTGAGTAAGTTACAAGTTGCAGGAACATATGAATGATTTCTGAACTAGGATTGTTAAGGTTACACTTAAGAAATGAGAGCGCATTTCAGTTGCTTATCGACGCAGTTAGTGGTATGCAAATACCCTTGACTGCCCTATTTTGAAAGGATTTGTCAAGGAAGGCAGAATGGAATGGAAAAAACAAACAAACAAACAAAAAAACAAAAAACAAACAAACAAAAAAAAACTGTTATCCCATAGAAAACTTCCATAATCACAGAATCACAGAATGACCCAGGTTGGAAGGGACCTCAAGGATCATGTAGTTCCAACCCCCCTGCCTGGCAGGGCCACCAAACTTCCACCTTTACTAGATCAGGTTGCCCAGAGCCCCATCCAACCTGGTCTTGAACGCCTCCAAGGACGGGGCATCCACAGTCTCCCTGGGCAGCCTGTTCCAGGACCTCACCACTCTGCTAGTAAAGAACTTCCCCCTAACATCCAACCTAAATCTACCCTCTTTCAACTTAAATCCATTTTCCCTTGTCCTGCTATTATCGGCCCTTTCAAAGAGTTTACTCCCCTCCTGGATATAGGTTCCCTTCAGGTATTGAAAGGCTGCTATGAGGTCACCCCACAGCCTTCTTTTCTCCAGGCTGAACAAGGCCAGCTCTCTCAGCCTGTCTTCATAAGGGAGGTGCTCCGGTCCCCCGATCATCTTCATCGCCCTCCTCTGGACCCTTTCCAACAGCTCTATGTCTTTCTTGTACTGAGGGCTCCATACCTGGACACAGTACTCCAGATGGGGCCTCACAAGAGCAGAGTAAAGAAGGAGAATCACTTCCCCATCCCTGCTGGCCACCCCTCTCCCGATGGAGCCCAGGATACCGTTTGCCTTCTGAGCTGCAAGAGCACACTGCTGGATCATGTTAAGTTTCTTGTCCATCAGGACCCCCAGGTCCTTCTCTGCTGAGCTGCACTGAGAGCAGCTTCCATAAGTAGTATTTCACTTAGTAACTGAAGGCTTTCTATGGTTTACTGGAGCTTACTGTAGTTGAGAAATGAGGTTTTCACATATATTTTAGATTTTTGTTGTTTCAAAAATAGGTTACATGTAAGACTACCCAGAAGAGTCTTGATGTGCATAAGCTTGTTAGTCATTTCCATTCCTTTAGCTGTTTTGATTTAACATAAATCTTCCTAGGTTTGTAATGCTTCCAGTTTTGAATAGAGTGTCCTTGTAATTTGCTGAAGCAAGCAAATGCAGGTCTTGCGAAGATGCCTCAAATGACTCTTTATTTTTAGAAAGGGAACTCCAAAGTTGCATGTAAAGTAGTAAAAAGGTTTATGTATCTTTTCAACTACTGGTCCTGGCTCTTTGGGATCCACTCAGTATCCTAGCCGATAACCTCTCCTGCTGTCATTCCTGTAGCGATGGCTTCTACATAGTAGAGAAACGTGCTCAGAGCAGATTTGGCTTTGTGATAGCCATTCTCTCTGACTTGAATTTCTTCTCTAGCTCTAAGCAGCTCATCAGGGTTTTTATCACCTGTTTGCTGTTATCTAATTTACATGTGGTTTGTGTGCGAGAATGTACCCTTTAAATCTTTTAATTTAAAAGCCAAGAAGCTCAAAGTTAGTGTTGTGTTAGTATTTGTCCACAGACACTCCCTCAAACGGCAGTGGAACTTTAAATTGTTTTTCTGTTTTCAAATTTGCAAACCCAGTATGCTGTGGGCTTTTGTCATTTCCCTCTCACGATAAGTGCCCTCTTATGGCTATCTGGATTGAATTGCACTCTATTATGAAGGAAGAAAAACTGTCTTCCTAATTTATGCTGTTCCTATTGCCAGACTTCGGTGTAGTTCAACTATTGACAGCTTGGAATGCAACATGTATTTGCTGTGTGCTAATGAAGAATGTTCAAATTTGAAGCTGGAAATATGTTTGTCTTCAAGTTTCAGCAGTATGTACTTATTGTCACCCTTAAAGATTTGATGTTTTAAGCATTTGGCAGTCCAGTCATAGTTATTAGAAAATAAAATTTCTGTGATTTCAGCTGTGTTTCTCTGGAGTGTGCAGTCCATCAGGCTAGATTTATCTGGCTGTGGAAAAATTTCTCAACCTAGTATGTATTTCTACTACACAACTAAAATAAGCAACCAGTATATGTGGCTAAGAAGAAAATACCATTTGTTGCAAAGATTAATTATATTTTGAGTAGCTTAAATTCTAAGGCCTTTTTAAATCCCTTGATTTACTCTTCATCACTGAGAAGTCATTTCATCAAGACTGTTTCTTTGATAAGGCACTCTTAAAAATAGCAACTAACAGCTACATCAAGGAATTACAGGTAAAATACTTTGAAATCCAAATAGACTATCGCTAGGAAAATTTAATCGCATCAAATCAAAAGAAATGGCCAGTGGTCAAATCTAAAAGGATCTTTAGAACTTCATTCCTAACCATAATGGCTACTGATGGAAAATAATTGAAGTATGTGAATGAGGTAAGCATATGAACTGTATGCATACTTAGGGAAGAAAGTTTGTTTGTCAGCAGTACTGCCAATGCCTGTGGCTAACTGACAAGCATTTTTGTACAGGTGTGAACTTAAGCCATTGAACAGTTCTCTCTTTTCTTCCCCATGCCCCACAAAGGCCTTCTGATTTAATCTAAGTCCAGTAAGCGTTGTATGTGACTCCTTCATATACTGGCACCATTTGACATTTTGATCTACATTAATCTTGCTACAGAGTGTGTTTGAAACATACAATTTAATGCTGATGTTAACTCGCAAAGTCGAAGAGTTAGTTGGTCTTGCTTTTAATTATAGCTTCTCATGCATCAGTAGCTGGCATTCCAGGCTCTCAGCTGGAATTACAGAATCACAGAATGGTTTGGAATGAAAAGGACTTTAGAGCCTATCCAATTCCACTCCCCTGCCACCCATTAGATCAGATTGCTCAAGACCCTCATCCAACCTGACTTTGATCACCTCAGGAATAGGACATTGCAAGATTCTCTAGGCAGCCTATTCCAGTGCCTCTTCACACTCTAGCGAAACCTATTATTATTTGCCTACCTGAGGGTGTCAGGAGGTTTTGGCATCATTTTTCTTCCCTAGTAGCAAGGCAGTCATCACTGGTAATGTTACTGTAAGAACACTGTAATACCTCTAGGACCTTTCATATTGAAGGAAATAGAAGCCTTTCATTTTGCGGGTTTTTTTTCCTACCCTGGTCTTCCTTCTTTTATAGGTAATCTTTCCCTGGCCCTCACACATGACCTATTGCTATGGCAATATCATTACTGCTAAGTTGTATGCCTAATGGGTCTTGTGGCTGAAGTTAGACTCTTAGTCTGACATGCTTTGCTGTTAAGAAATCCATGTTTGCTGTTGTTTTTTGGCTGTTTTTGAGCCTGTGTGTTATTTTTTTCCCCTCTAGCTATATTCTAGGGAATTACAATTGATGCAAAGTAGTATATTCCCCAGGCTGCTTCTCTTCTTTTGTTATCTTGGAGACAGGGATGAGGTTTGTCCTTTTTTGGTCTACAGGTACTTTGGTAGTTCTCTGTGATCCTCAGCAGTTCTGGCCATTGTTCTTAGTAATTTAAGAAGAGAACTTCAGAATAGTTGCTGTGCTGAAATATGATCCATTTTTTGATGAACTATTGTTCCTTCTGTATGCAGGCCACCTGATCACATCACTGTTACTATGCTGGTTGTGTTAATGATTGGACATTGTGGTGGCGCAGTGGTATAAGTTGCTGCTTGCAACACCAGAGGCCCGGGGTTCGAATCCCCCCTGTGGTGTAAGTGGCAGAAATGCTGCTCTGCTACACAGAGGGCTCGAATCCCGGGAGTTGGACTCGATGATCTCTAAGGTCCCTTCCAACTCGCACGATACTGTGATACTGTGATATTTTTTTTAATGAAGATGATGGTGAAAAAGGCATTGAAGATTAAATAAATAAATAAAAATAAATATATATGTGTGAGGATTTTTTATATATATATATACATATATATATATGTGTGTGTGTGGATTATATATATGTGTGTATATATATATATATATATATGAGGATTGCTTTGGAGACAATCACTAAAATACCTCTTTTCAGATCACAAATTTTATCTTTGTTATTTTTATCTATAGCACCATATGGATTATAGAGAAAGGCAGTAACTGAAATTACCACATTCTCCTTGAGGGCATGAAAGATTGAATTTAAAGCTGGAGTGGGTTACAGCGTAATTTTTAGTATTGTCTAGAATTTTTTCTGAATGAAATGCAGTCTATTTAAAGGCATTCCCATCTTGAGTTTGTTGCTGTCACAAAGGGGTTGCTTATCCATTGAGAAAATTAGTCCCCAGATGCATGTAACAAGCTGTACTTATGCATAGGTTACTGGAGCAGATCAGCTTCAGAGCAGCCTTTGAAGAAGTTGTACTCAGGTTGATGGATGAGTGGAGAGTTGAAGTGCCCACCTTGGTTTTGTGGTTGTGATGATCCCTGGTGTAGCATCTGTTTCTTCTGGAAGCCTGGAGGCAGTGAAGTGCTCTTTATTGAGGAAAAGAGTAGTAAACACCCATGCTGTATCCTGTAGTCCAGTATGAGGTTGTTCAGTATGTTGTGATCTATGGTATTTTGGAAAGACCTAAGAGACGTGAGGAATGCCTTCCAAATAAGAGTAGCTGCTATGTGGACTCATGCACAGAAATTGCTACTTTTTCCAGTCTTATCTCCCATTTTCCTGAATTGTAATCTGTTGACTGTTGCTGATGGGCACAGATATTTGGAATTCAGTTACTCAGTTTCTCCTGAAACCACCTGGATTTAGCAACATGTTTCAGCCTCTGGTTTAAATCTTTAGCATCTCCTATCCCATTTGGAAAGGAAGTCTTTCCTAATCATTTGTTTTGATTTTAATCACTAGGTAGCTTGTACTGAATCTTCCTGTGTTCAGTTTTGGGCATCTCAGTACAAAAAGGACATGGAGGTACTGGAGCAGGTCCAGAGAAGGGCAGTGAGGCTTGTGAAGGGCTTGGAAAATCAGCCTTATGAGGAGATGCTGATGGAGCTGGGGCTGTTTAGTCTGGGGAAAAGGAGGCTGAGGGGAGACCTTATTGCTCTCTGCCAGTATCTGAAAGGTGCTTACAGTGAGAGCAGGGCAGGTCTCTTCTCACTGTTGACAGGACGAGGGGAAATGGCCTCAAGTTGCACTAGGGTAAGTTTAGGTTGGACGTTAGGAAACACTTCTTTACAGAAAGGGTGAGCACTGGAATAGGCTCCCCAGGAAGGTAGTTGAGTCGCCATCCCTGGATGTGCTTAAGAGCCACTTGGGTGTGGTACTCAGGGATATGATTTAGCAGAGGGTTGTTAGAGTTAGGGTACTATGGTTAGGCTGCAGTTGGACTTGATATTTAAGGTCTTTTCCAACCTATGATTCTAGGAAAACTGACTTATCTTTCAGATAGTATTAGAAGTGCTCTGTATGCTAGAGTGAAACACTGAGGATGTGTGCCATTTTCAGAGGTGAAAGTTAGTATGCAGTGAGCATTTTTTGAGTCTACACTAGATTGGAGAGAACTCAGATTTCCACACAAAGCTATTAGGAATATCAATTGTAGAGAGACTTTTCCTAATTTGCCTTGCTTATTTCTTTGTCTGTAGTAGATCTGGCTACTGTTATAGCTGCACAGGAGAGAGCCCCCCATTGTAGACAGAAATGAAGGATCTTTGAGGAGTGAACAGGCCCTATTCATTTCCAGAATGGAGTTCTAGCAACAAAGTCTGGCAAATGTAGAATGTTTTAGCAGGAAACAGCCCTTTATTCTTGCGTCGTGACAGAGCTTGGTTTGAGTCCCACCATTCTTTCCCCCTCTGGCTCTTGCTTTGAGTCTCTTGGTTGTTTTTTTTTCTCTTGAGAGACTTCTGTTTTTATTAACTTGTTTTTGCAGAGTGACTTTAATGAAAGATGCTACACTGGCAGTCCTGGATGTTGAAGTTGTGCCTAAATTTTTCTGGTGTATATTGGACGAATGTTTCGTGAATTATACAGCCTGTGGTGGATCACCTCTGTCTCTAGATCACAAACAGGGGATCTTATTTTAATGCTGTTTCTTTGGTGGATAGAATTTCCATTTACTAATAGGACAAGTGCTGTTCTAGACCTTCAACAATTACTTTTTCCATGACACAAGTTGTGGTTTATCCTGGGACTCTAGGGTTCGATGAATAAACATTTTTGTGGAGTGAAATGAAATTACAGCAGATTCAGATGCTGAAGAAAACTCCAAAACATTAAGTCAGTTAAGTCACCTTAGATCATTTGCTTATTTATTTACTGAGTTCCACAGCCTGGAGCTGTCATAGGCAGTGCAGAGCTTAAAGCTGACCTCATAGTTTCAGTGATGTCTGCATGATGTCTGAATAAAGAGCTAGTGTTACGTGCAAGGACTGCTGAGAGAGGTTGCACATGGGTTATGGTGTGACATACTACCAGTGTGATGATTATACCTTGGTCTTCATAGTGTTATCCTCACAGTTTAGACACTTAAGTGTTGATCTCGCTTGGAAGGCTGTTTGCCAGCCTTCAAAAAATTTGAGTTTCTAGTATCTTCACAACTTCTCCTTTTGCCAGGTGTGTAGTTTGACATTTGCCATGTAGCTGTGCCTTGGAAACAATATTTCAACATCTTCATGTTGGTAGGACCCACTTCCAAGCCATCTCATCAAAGATTCACGTAATAACTATTTCTGATGCTTTTTTTTTTCTTGCTTGTAGATACTCTTAATATTTCTGGCAGCAAGATTGCTAAATGGCCTGGTTTGAGCTTATACAACAGCAGAAATAGCTCTTTCAGGGATTCTTCCTTAATCCTAGAAGGTCTCATGGGCATTCTCTTTTCTGCTAACCAGCATTGCTTTTTACATTAACATCAGCAAAGAATTACAGGGAGTTACAAACTTTTGATGACAGAACCACATTATTCTATCCTTCCTAAATGTAATCTTTTTATAGCCACATCAAAGTTCCTTTCAAAGGTGGTCTTTGACTTCTGCTTGAATTGGGTTATCCATTTACAAATATTTTTCTTGAAATCACATACTTGCCAAGATGTGGAAAGACTTTAGTTAATAGGCATCCATAGGGTGCTTTCCTTTTGCATGGAAGAACAAAACAGTTTCAGACATTTCAAAGCCTCTTTGTTGCTTATGCAAGGGGAATGAAGGGTTCAGCCCTCTGAATTCCTAGCCGAATCTCATTTTGCATCTCTGCTGGCAACAAATTAGCCCATGTAATTGCTACCACCAAGGATGCGTACACTTTTTATTCTCTATACATCTATACTGTTGTTTTCTTTGTTCTGTGTTAAGACTATATCCACATTTGACATCTCTGTGGAGTTAAAGCAGTGTCAGCACTTTGCGTATTCATCAAGCATTGAGCCAGGTCAGAACAACCAAAGGTGGCATCTGTCTCTTTAGAGCATCTTTTTTACAACTGGCCATGAAATGTGGGTTGTAAGTCTGTAGTAGAATACATACAAGAACTTGAAGAAGTGTTACGCATCTCTGGGATATCAAACAGTCTACATAATTTACACTGATGTACAAAGAGTACATTTGAACTGGGGAGTTGGTAATTTGTCTGGTTTCCTATGGGCCAGTTTGAGCAATATATTTTAAGTTAGTGGGGGAGATCACATATTTAAAACAAGGGGGTGTCATGCAGACTTAGGAATCTTTGCACTTGATGTTTCTGGGCTCATGTTGCATCACAGGTTGGATTGTGACTACAGTATGCAGCAGCATGGATGGTGTGTGCTGCAGCTATTCTGATCTCAAAGGCTGTCATGCAAACTTCTATGTGCTGTTGTACTGCTACAAGTCTTTATTTGTATTGCTTTTGTTTTACATTCTTTACATGGTTCATGACCAAAGGCAGACTGTTTTTTAAACAGTATTTGATTGTACTAGTGACAAAAAAATGCTAGCGCACATTGGATGTCAGTCCTTCAAGAGCTCACTCTCTTGTAAGCAAGAATATGCTCTATATACTGATTTTTTCAGCAGTTTTAAATTCAGTGGATGCTTGCCTGCTTGTTCAAGCATAAGCAATAGAAATCCAGATATTACGTGCATCCTATCTTCAATTCAAGCTTGAATTCCTCAGGAATAGCACACAGCTTCAACTTAGTCTCAGGGATCAGTGTTAGTATCTGAGCTGAAGCATCCAGATGAGCTTCTGTGTTCCTGGACACAGGAATAGGCTTTGGCTGCATGCTCTTTGAGGGCAAGACCTAGGCATGAATGAACCTCCCTGGTTTTGTTCTCCTCATCCATTCTTCGTTCAGATCTGCTGATCAAAATTAGTTTAAATGAAGTCTCAGAATACTACCTTTCTCACTTAAGAAAATGCTGTCAAAGTCCCTGGTAAAAGTGATTATTAAGTCTAAAGTATTTAAATTGATAAAGTTCTCTTAAGCATAGGCAAGGACAGCCATTTATGGCATTTTCTTCATGCATTTGTGTACCATTATGGAATTTACTGAGATTCCCACTTTGTAAGGCTGCTCAATAGTCATCAGGTGGTTTTAAAACTTAGTTTTTCAGCCGGTGACCATAATGTGGAAGTTTTTAAACAACTGTATTAATTTTGGCTCCCACATGAAATGAAGACAGCTTTTTCCTGCTATAGGTAATTGCCTAATAAACCAACAGAGAGGAAATGAACTGCTCTTTGAGTTTCTAGGACAATATTGTCAAGAAACATAAAAATTCCCCCCCCCCCAAAAAAAAAAATAAAAAAATAGAAATTAACATCCCTCTAGTTGTAAGCTGTTAGTCTTTGTTTATATTTCATATGGCAATCTTGGTAGCATGCAGACTCCTTGTTAAAGCAAAATATATATGAGATATAATAAACTCAGTTTCAGCTAGAGGTCAGAGGAGGAGGAACAGCGATCAGATGGTTTTAAGCCATTTGGATACTACTGTGATCAAAACCATAAAACTTCTCAGTTTTCCCTAAGAGGGAAGCATTTAGTTATGGTGATATTCTTTAGCTTTTTTCTTTGTAAGACTGCAATGTTTTTAATAATTAAAATGGTTTTGTCTATTAAAAGCAGATCAACATTTCATATAGCTAATAGCCTGTATGTATAAATACAATGTGACCTTTCATTTTGATTATGATACCTGTCTCTTGCAGCAAATCAAGTGTTAATTCTTCACTGGTTATCAGTTTTATTCTATTAAAGCAGCACACATTTCTGAATACGGGTGTCTGTTAGACTACAAGCAGTAAATGTTAACTGGTATTTGGCATCTTGCAACAACACACTTTTTTCAAGGCATTTCAGTGTTTAGCTGCTACTTGTGACAAGGCCTTAATTCTCAAGCTCTGTTAAATGTGAGTAGAAAGACTTAAAACTTGAACTACCATGATATTTAGTCTATCTATGTAGAACTCCCTAGCTCCTTTGTCATTAAACTTCAACATTCACCACCCCAATATAAAATAGGAGGATTGTAAGAGGCCCACCTAGAAGTGATTTGGGGCTTCTCCTTTCTCAATTAAAATGAGCTGCCCCTGCATTTTTATCAACATACCTCATGTAGTATTGAATTTTTTGTACTACAACTTAAGCTCATTTTTTTCTCATCCTATTAACCATGATCCCGAAAGTAATATGTTTAGTACTGCATATTCAGGGCTTGTTTAAGATCTTGTCTATCTTTGTTCTTCCTTCCATTGAACCTCAGTTCTTTTAAGGTTTCCTCCTTAGTCTTATTTCTGAGGTCTCTCGTTAGACTTGATCACAATGATGTGGCCTTATTTATTTATTTTTTCTGATTGTCAGCAAGTTGAATCTGAGTCAGCAGTGTGCCCTGGCAGCCTAAAGGGCCAACTGTACCCTGTGGTGCATCAGGCCCAGCACTGCCAGCTGGGCAGGGGGAGTGATTGTCCCAGTCTGTGCTGTGCAGCCTCACTCAAGCACTGAGTGCAGCTTTGGGTACCACAACGTAAGAAGGACATAAAATTATTAGAAAGCATCCAGAGGAGTTGTAGGGCACAGCACCCAAAGAAATAGGACTATAATCAAGCTTTGTCCTTGCTGAGGAAGACTCTGAGGGTGAGACTGGTGACAGCAGTTGGTGATGTAACCAACATACACTGAGCCAATTGCTCATAGAACCTAACTGTTCTGCCAATGACAAACTCGATTTCTTACCCTCAGACCTCCATGGCCAGCTCTTCTCTTCTGTAGGCTCAGCATCCCCCAGCAGGAGTTTGTGTCACCTGCTCAACTCGGTGCTGGAAGGCTCTCTGAGTGCCCTGGGCCCAGAGGTACCCACTGTGGAGCAGCGGTGGGAGCTGTGTTGTGGGTAATCAGTCCTTGTGCCTGCCAGTACAGCTGCTGCGAGCACGTTGAGCGGCACGTGGGGCTCATAAAGGCAAATGGGAGAATATGGCTGTGGGACACAGCATACCACATGAAAGGATCTCCTTGCTTAGTCATCTTTAACGAGGCAGCATGAGAGGGCAGCCTAACCCCAACGCAGTTACGCTGCACTCTTTTGCTAGCCCTAGAGGGCAGAGTTAAATTTATGGAGTGGGGTTAGTTTATGCTGTAAACGTTTCTCCATTAAATGTGTTTCTCATTTTAAATATAAATATTAAAATCTTACTTGTGTTTAAATATAAATACGTTTGACATTCATGAAAAGGGTACCAGGCAGTGCTCTTTAAATCTTAAATTTGGTCGGTTTCTGAGCGCTGATTTAATCCCTTCTTAGAAGATACTCATCTGAAAACTTGCCCTGGCATAAATATGTTTTCTTTCTGATTTAGTGTTAGCTCTTTAATCCCTGATTTTAAGAATTAAGCATGGTGAAATGGCATTTGTACCGGATGAATTTGATGTATTGCATTAAGAGATCGAGATAAATACGTTTTAACGGCTTCTGCACCACGCTTGTGGAGAAGTAATTGCTTAAGAGGCAATAAACCAAGAAAAGCCTGCAGTATGTAGAGGTTGTAAGGTTCCCATTTTAATTTTTTTTTTCCTATCTCTAATAACATTAACACTTAAATTGACCCAATTAGGTTTTAAAATATATGTTTTAACTAGTAAAAACCGACTCTTCTGGGTCCCCTGCTTTTTGCTGCCTAATAGCTGGCTGTAGACAGGTTGTTGCTATGCCAAGATTAACAGGCTGGTGTATCGCTTCAGAAACGAGAGCTTTGAAGTTGCAAAGTATTAATGAGATGAATAAAAAATCCTAGACAGATGCAAGAGTTGCAGTAGTTGGGAACTTGTGTCAGCCAAAAGAATTTCTTTTGTCTCCGAGGCCGAGGCAAGCTTTTCATTTTTGTTTCTTTTCCTCCTTTTTGATCCCTGTTGGGAGGATCTTCATGTTTAAAATTTGGAAATACCTAATTTGTGTGTTTTTACTCGCGTCTGTGTTTACTTAATACCGCTCTTTCTTCCCTCTGACTTTCACATTTGCTTTTCCTCTGCCAACTTTGAACTTGCTGCAGCTCAAGAGAATGAGAGCTAAATGAACCGCCGCGGATAAAACTATAACAAGAAGAGCAACGTCTGCGAGTGATCCTTTGCCGTTTCCTGAGTCGTTCCAGCCTCATTAATCAGTGCTCGCGCTGAGGCGGCTGTGTGGTGTGTTATGTCGCCGGCACAGCAGCTTCTCCGTCCCTTTCCCCCACCCCCTGCGTGCCTACCCAGTGGGGAAAACTAGAGAGGGAAGCCATCAATCTTGCCTGTCGTTTGTGTCAGCAGTGATTCTCCTCTCCACTTCCTGTTCTTGCCGTCCTGCCCACCACCTGTGTTTAGAATTAGCTTGGATGCTCTGGGCTGCGCTTGGCTCTTCACCTGTTCTTCCCCGACAGCATGGCTATCAAAATAAAGCAGGGGGCTAAATACTATAGCATGTGAATGGACACCATTCACAGCAGGGTGGGTTGCAGAGGGATTTCTGTTGCAGCTGTTGTTGTATTACAGCTATTGTAATGCTGCCATTGTCTTCTGTGATAGTGAAGTTTATAGGTCTGAAATCTCTTGCTTCTATTTCAGCTCAAAGGTGAGCTTGTGAGCAATTTTTTTTTTTTTTTATTAAACTAAATAGAAAATATATATTAAATACATTATATAGCTACAGAGGTGTATCTCCCATCAGTTGGCATGCTGGCCTTTATGAATAGAGACTAAATAAATCAGTTACTTAAAATCTTTGTCCTTACCTTCAGTTACCTGGAGTGTACAATTAGCAGAAGATTCTTCAGGAGTTGATTTCCATCTCTCTACATCTGGCCAGTGGGGGGTCTTGAAGATGTCCGTCTCCCCCCTCACTGAGTACCAGTAGACTAAAAAGCTGAGATGTATTGCCTCCATTGTTCTGGGTTGGAAATAATGTCATAATCTTATGGTCTGTTGTATTTCCCTATACTGAATGAAAAGGAGAAAGCAGTCCTATCAACAGCTTTCTCTTATCTGCTTGAATGGATACTAGCTTTTTCAGCTTTTAAAAATAAAGAAAAGGTGAAAGTAACACGAGCTTTCCTTATCATTGTAGCTGTGTTTTCATCTGATATCATTTCAAGTGCGTGATGGCAATATTTATGTGGAGCTATAAAGAAGCGGGTCTTAACCCCTGTGAATGCTTTTACTTGATTTTATTGTGTAACTCCTTTGAGAAGCAGATGAACTGTTATGACTGATTCTGCAACATGTGTGAGAAGAAACTGCCTGTTGACCATGCCACATAGGTATATCTAACTTCAATCCAGCTCTCTTAGAATTCCTCAAGCTAAACGTGACAGGTGTAGCCAAGATACTAAGATCTAGCTTACAAAAATTTTGTTCATCTGCTTGAATGTTTTCAGTCTGATTCTCAGCATTTTCACAGGCTTGAATTGTTTTATTCTTTCAGATGGGTTCAGTTTGAGGCTTCCCAATCAGTAATTCCCTCATTAAACCACTGGATTTTGTGTCCGTGCTTTGTATGATGACAATTCATGTTTGCCTGGGTCTTATCCTGAGCAATTAAAAAAATAATAATAAATTCTTCCTGGTGGAGAATCTTAAAAATAGCAATTAAAAAAATATTTTTTTAATAAAATTAGTAACCTCCTATAATTTTAAAAGAGACAGAGGTAGCTTCTTATACTAATAAACAAAAGAAGAATTTCTCTTTTAAGCACTGCAGATGTAGTGCTGAGCTCATGGTAAGAGCCCTTTATCGTCATGGTCAGTGACAGAATGAAATGTTTGCAGTGATGAGCTTGTCTGTTGCTTTCCAGTTGTTTGGTAAAAACAGTTTTAGATTGTGGTTAATTATATATTTCCGTGCTTGTTTCTGAAGTAACTTCTAAGCTCTTTTCAGAGTCTGCAATGTTTAATTCCAAAGAAAGGCTTGTTTCCACAGGTTCTTTTAAAGAGACTACAAAGTATTTAAATATGAATTTTTGAGTTTGTAAATGTTTCACGTGGGCAGTCTAACTTTTTTAAAGGTATCCTGTAACTGTCATATTGTCTAGATATCAAGTACGAATACATCTAAATAACATGTATTTGGATTGTACAGATGTCTAAATTAGAGGCTATTAACAAAGTAAATTTGAGTCAGCTGAAAGTCATGGAATGAAATTGAGAAACTTTTTGTCAAACTTCTTCTACAGCTGCAAATAGTTTAAGGAGCGTATGACATCCTGCTCTGGAGGTTGCAAAAAGCTTTTAGACACAATTGGAAAAGCAATGTCTGCAGCTACCAGCATCCAGAGCACTGCATGGCTGCACTGAGGGGTTGTGCTGCTGGGCTGCTTGAAGGGCTTGGAAATGTCTCTGTGGGCTCATCAAGAGAGGCCCGTCTCTGCTTTCTAAAGTGTGCAGCTCAGCCTGGAGAAGGAAAGGGGGATTTACTAGAATTGTGGAAGGGATTTTGCTGAGTTCGCTAGTTCTGACACTCTTGTCTGATACATACAGGGAATGAGGACAGATTTGACTCCTTACTGCAGCATGGCCTACTTGAGCTTTGATCCAAGACAGCAGGACTGGAGTTTGAAGCAACCATCTTTTCCAGTATGGCCTTTTGCTTTCAAAATGGGTGTTGGGCATTTGGGACATTATGCTCTGGGACAGGAAAATAATGCTTAGTTGTGGTAGTTCAAGAGCATTTCCATATTGCTGGTTTTCCAATAAAAGGAGCTCCAATAAAGAGGAGCGGCTCATTCCCTAGTGAAGAAGTAAGAGAACACGTGAACTTTAACAAGTTTTAGGCCAAACTTAGTTTAGAAATGCTGCTGGGAAAATCATTGTGGTGTTTGGAGTTGCCATGCAGAAGTCTTACTGAGAGAAAACAAGTAATACATGTTAAAACACTTGTTGGATGCTATGCTTTTGACAGGAGTGTGCGTTAACATAAAGCACTAGTGGAGTAGGTGCCCATACCATACAGAGTTAAACACAGGACCAGCAGGCTCACACTGTGCTCACTACAGATATCTGAATGAGTGAGTGCCTGTGGGCTGGAACTTCATGTCTTGTGGCTTTCACTCTGCCCCTTTGGGAAGTCTTCACTCCTTTTGTTTTCATCCTTTTCCAGCTTCGGTGCACATAGCTCCCATCTCTTGACATAGCAGCTTTGCTGAAGCACATTCCAGTGCTATGATTTCATGGTACCAGGCAGCCCTCCCCTGCCACGCTGCTCTGCTTCTCATGGGATGAACAAACAGCAAACGTAAACTCTCTCCAAAGGAGCAGTGTTCTCTGTATATTTTTAGTGTTAAAAACTCAAGATTCATTTAAGGGTGGGTATTTTTTAATATAGACTTCTGCTAACGCAATTTGCTGAACATCTCATGTTTTATGTTGTTGAAGAGAATCAAAGGAATTAAAGATGAAAGACTCCTAGTCAACTGGTCCCTCAGCTGGGAGCCAGTATAGATTTGTTCTTTGTAGTGAATTTGCTAGAATAGCCTAGCTCAGGTTTTATTATTGGATTTACTTGTTCCTGTAAGTTCCATACTTTAAGTTAAAAAACTGCTGAGCTTTGACTTGCTATAGTGCTTCTACTGTTTGTTTCTCGTGCTTGACTGATTATTTATTGCCCATACACTGAACAAACCTTTTATAAGTGGTTGTTTACCATTTTTCACAGAGGCACCATTAAAATTGTTGTGTTTGCATTCACAGGTAGGCTGTTTCCTGGGTAGACAGAAAACTTTGTTCTCTGTTTATTTAAAATTGCATCCATTTTACATTGTGCATGGGTGTTTTCTTTCCAACTTGTAGCATGTCAGCAAATACTAACTTACAGTTTTACCCATCTTTAATTAGCTCATTGTCACCCTTCAAATATTTTGAGTTAAGGCAGAACTTGAATGTGCAAGGTATACTGAGACACTAATGTTTAATATTTAGTTGGTAAAAAAATGATTTCAAACTGTCAAAATGTCTACTGCATTTGTACCATCTATTTGAGAATATTATACTCCACGGAGGGAACAGTTTTGCCAGTACGACCGATATGTTCGTAGTGACTTAATCTACAAAGTGGGCAGCGATCTGGGAAGATCCTGACCATGTTTTGGGAAGCATATGTTGCAGACACTGAGGCTACAAGAGATCAGAGGCTGAAAGGCTTTGGGCCTGAGGACATTCATGGGTAGAGCTGCACTCCATGGTCTTAAAGTGCCAACTGTGTTTGAGTCAAGGCATTGGCATGTAAGCAGACCCGTGCAGAGTGCACCATGATCCCAGCTTTTTGGTACAGCAGACACTTACCCCAAGGGGTAGAGCTGTTTATGCTCTGGAGCAGCATGAGCTTCAGAGTCCCAAGGGAAATGAAACAATAACAAGGGGACATTTCACATGATACTGTTTTTGTCTAAGCTACAGTCAAAAGATGTGCAAGTTTCTGCACTATCCTTTAACGAAGTCATCTAGATGTACTTTATTTGGTGTATGTCCACAGTAGATTTCTACAGTGTCATAAAGTTTCTTCAGTATTCTAACAGTGCAGCTAGGAATCACTCTCTATAAAGTCACTGCAGTCATGGCAGTAGTAGCCTCCTTACTCAGTGCCTCCTTACTGTCTTGCTGTGCCATGCCATCTTGGTAGCAGGGCATGAGGAAGAACAAGCAGGAGAAGAAAATACTAGGAGAACACGGGAGACGCAAAACTATGTGGAGAAGAAAATGAGAGGGGCTGTGAGCAGCTGTAGCTTGTGTAGAATAGCATGGTTAAACATGCATATAAATAGGCACTGGAAAGCAAGCAGCACTGTGGATAGAAAGGAAGGTGGGAAGGAGCATCAGGATTTGAACTGATTGGAGACAGGAACATGAGAAGAGGAAATGGGCCCTGAGAAACAGCCAGTTGTTCTGGGATCCCTGTGAGTCCAGAACACTATCTTAGTAATCATCTATTTATATCTTGCTTTCTTTTCTGTACTCTTTTTCTCTTGGTGAACCACTGGAACATGGGAAGCAAAAGACAGATGTTATGCCTGTTAAATACCTGTTGCGTTGCTTCACAACTGCTGTGTCCCTAACAGCATAGTTCTGAACCCTAGTGAATCTTGAGTTTCTACTAAGGTTCATTTCATTTACGCATGTTGGGCTTCTTTATGTCTCTTGCACTGGGTGAGCACCTGGTCTCGCCAACAGCAAGTTACCTGCAGTCCGTTGGCCAGGTAATAGCTTCTGCCAGTGACAAATGGGCTGCTACGGGTTCCTAGGTAAACAAGAGGTGTAAGGATTGCATATTTTGTAACGTGGAGAAAAGGAGTACAGTGGTCAGGGGCCGCATCATAAGAACTAGGAGTTAGAATTGCTATGGGAGGAAAAGATGTGATTTTTCAATGCACTGACTACCTAGCAGCTCCAGGGCTAGAGGTCCTCCAAGAGTACCTAGAAACTGACTCAGAAATATACATAGAAGTCAAACTGATATTTGGGATGGAGTGGGAAGGTTATTGCCTGGATTTAAACCTGTGGGCACTTATGAGAGAAATTGGCATGGCTGCCAGCCCAAACTTTCTATTACCAGAAAAACACTAATGCGTTGGATAAGAAAACTGTCTTGATTGGGAAAATTGTCTTACTTTGAAAGCAGGGAGAAATTTTCAGTAAATTTTGAAGGAAACTGAGTAGGCTTTTCTGAACTATAAATCATGTTTTATTAAAAAAAAAAAAAAAAAAAAAAAAAAGTTGTACTTTGAAACACTTTCTCAGTCATTTTTCTTGAGTCCGTCTGAGTCAAAAAGAATTGAGAGGGAATGCAGTAATTTGAAGTCCTGTTTTTAATAGTTAAAAATACTGATACTTGTCCTTGACTAGAGTCTGACAGTTTGTATTGTACAGCTTTGTAACTGGGACTGCCCGTTGAGGTTGCTGAGACCTTTGTGTATAAGTCGAGCAGTCTTGCATACTGTCATAACTTGGCATGTTACAAGCATTTTCTTATAAAGCATTGCTGAATTACTTTCTGAATATGGTGGAATTCTTTGGAAAGGTCAGGAGGTAATTGATCATACAGTGACAGCTTAGGGCTCTGAGAAATGGTCAGATGGAGTGCAAAGATGCAGGAAAACAAACTTTCCAAGATGGTAATTGTCACTTAGCCAAGAGATACATTTTTTTTAAAAAAAAAAGCTTTTTAATCTTCGTTCGCAGCCTCAGCTTTTTAATCCTTTTTCTTTCTCTTTTTTTTTTTCCTGTGAACTCCCTTCAGATGTTCATATTTTCCTGGTACTGGTGTATCCATGCGATCCTAAGCTGTGGCAATGCTTCTTTACAGTGCCCTTTAGAAACTCTCCTGCTGCCAAGATGGGCAGTTTCAAGACTTTGATGGTCTTGACTTTTGAATCAAGAAGTAGTTTTCTTTCAGGAAGCATTCCAAATGTTCTTTGCAACCAACATAGTAAGACTACAGCGTTCATGGGAGTTAAGATGGCAATCGACTTGGATATTACATGTGTTTATAATAAAAATGTTCTCTTTGTTGTGATCTTAAGTATCAGTATCAGAGTGGACAATGTACTAAAGAGAAACACAACGCAAAAAAAAAAAAAAAAGGTGGAAAAAAAGATGAATCTACCACGTGGCTTCTGAAACCAAGTGTTCACTGATCTCGTTTATAGCTGTGTTTGTTTGCATATGTAGTCTGATCTCTTAAAACTGTGCTAATTGTTGGTCTCTGGGGTAAGATAGCTTATTTTGACTGACTTATTGCACTTACTTATAGGCGTCCATAGATAGGGCTTTCTAGTACATTGGGATGCAGAAAGAAAGGACAAGTGTAAGTAAGGTTTTGTTACTGACTTAAAATGTAGAAGAGCCTTTAAGTGTATATATGTGTTTATGCTTCTGTTAATTTTACCACTGCTTTCTAACAGAATATGGTAATGGATCGAATTTTCTCCGGTATCCAACCAACTGGGACGCCTCATCTTGGTAACTACCTTGGAGCTATTCAGAACTGGGTGAATCTGCAGGAAAGGTACAACTCAGTGTTATACAGCATTATGGACCTGCATTCCCTCACCATGCCCAAGGAACCAGCTGTCTTTCGACAAAACATACTGGACACCACTGCTGCCATCCTCGCCTGTGGGATTGACCCAAGGAAGTGCTTCCTGTTCCGACAGTCACTGGTTAGTGCTTGTTATGTTAAAATTGTTTCTGGTTAAATGGCTTTCCAGATATGTTAATGAATGATCATAGCATTATTACTGACTTTCTTTATCTTGTCTGTGTTCATGGTCCTAGGAGATCTTAGCTGAAACTACGATCAGGAAGTCTGTTTGGAGATAAATAAGTTTTAAATTTCTCAGACAAAGTAAGATGCTTGTGCATGTGTGATGGATACCAGGTGCCCACCAGAGTGTTCTCTCATTCTTCTTCCTCAACAGGACTACTAGCTGCTGTTGCACAACACTGAGTTTTCTCTTCTTTAATCTGCTCTCCCAGAGGCAAACCCAGTGTCACTTATGGCTCAGCTTTGGATATTTTGCTCAAGTTCCTTTTGGAGAAACTGTAGCTGGCTCTGATCTAATGTGGGGCAGCTGCTGGGCTTTGCTCACAGATGCTGTCCCTGCAGCCCCACAGCCAACAAAACCTTACCGTGTAAAACCAATACAGCATGTTTTGAATAACACACAGAAAAGACCTGTTAAGCAGTAATTTGGCTCCAAAGGTTTCACTTTGGTCACAAAAGGTTAACGCTTAAGTGCATAAATATAGTCTGTACAACCATAAGGGCCAGTAAAACACGTCTTTGTTTTTGCACTGGCAATTACCACTCAATCTGTTAGAAGTACAGTATCTACTATGAGTGATTGGCAGATGTGTCATAGCTTCTGCTATTGTGAAGACATCTTTAAACAGACATCCAACTTGCAATAGTACTGCAGAGGTGATACACACAGGGCCTGAGTTTTGTCAATGAGAGATGAAATGCAGCCATTACATTTCTCCTTTGAACATGGTTCTTTACCAACAGTTTTCTATTGTTAAACTAAAAATGATAGTCATGACTCCATCTCCTTGATGGATTTTGAATTGATGAAGGCAGATCCACTTCCTGCTTTGCTTTTTCCTTTGTATTAGAAAACAAATCTTAATACATTAACACAGAGTTCCGATGGAAGGTGTGATTAATTTAACCTTTGTTCAAATCTGTTCGTCACTTTTAATTAAAAGTTTGAGTTTCAACTTGGCTCTAATCTGTCTTAATCTCATCTATGTTGATGCTGACATTCTGTAGAAAGTGCCACCAAAGTTGATTCTATTTTATGTTATGGTGTGATGGCTTGTCTTTGTTAAATGTACTGCCTTTTCTCCTAATTTTTCTGGGCTCTCTTGTTTGTCCAGATGTTTTTTTTTTTCTTGTTATTTAATCTAAAACATTACATACTTGCTTTCTATGGTTTGATGTTTTGAACCATGTCCTTACTAGTACTCACCGCAAGTGTATCGGTACAGCTTTCAGAAGCGGCTGATTTTTGCAGACTTTTGTGTTGTGTATTAGTCATACTGCAAACAGCAGGAGTGTGCCACTTGTTCATGAATCCAGACCATTCTGTTAGGTCCAGGATGCAGTGAAGTTGCCTTCCTAAAAAGTAGTCTTGAAGCTATGTGTGGGGGTCAGGTATATACAGAGATGCACTTTGGTCTGTTACAATTGCATTAACAGGACCAGACGTATCTCTGGAAGCAATTAAAAGGAATATCTGCATGTAGCTGCTGATGCGAGGAAAGGAGACAGGAATATTGCTGATGTGATAATTGCGTTAGTATGATAAAGAAATAGTAAGCTATGGAGTGACATAATATTAAAATGACTGTTCTGCATAAAGTTGTGAGATAGGTTGTAGCTATTGCTAATTAAGAGATTATTCTTGACTTTTTGATTGATAATTGCTACTTTAAAAAGAAAAGAAAGATGGTTGCTCCTTTTTGGCAACTGTAGCAGTCCCTGAAGATGGTCTAAAAAAAGACCCACTTTTGTTTACAAGCATTTGGCCTAGGTGTAAAAACAAAATGAGCAAAACTGGCTGGATACAGACATGGCTGTGCTTTCAGAGGACAGCAAAAAAATAAAGAATAATTTCATCTGCAAATAGAGAACTGCTTAACATATTTGGTGTGATATTCTATCAGTTTAACTCAGTATCAAAAAGGAGATCCCAGTAGATTAGCATGTTACAGTTCTTGCTGTGTTTTCTATTCTATCTTGAAAAGGGTGCTGTCACAGTTACATCTGATTAAAACTTCAGTTCATTTTTCAACAAACCCCATGCAATTATGTGATTATGAAATGCAAACTTGGTTTTAATCACTGAAACCAGCTACAAGTAATGACTGGAAGCACCCGTTTTTGTTAGCAGTAAAAGCAGAATGAAATTCTTGCACCACGAAAGTCTGCAGTAAGGGTAAGCTCCTATTAAGAGAATTGGTCATACAGTTACTATTGCAAATTATCCTGCATCCTTTTATATTCTCTGGATCAAACTGGGCAAGAATGGTCTTGAACTGCTGAAGAGAGTTTTTTGTTTTAGCTTACTCCTTCTGTTCTTTCTCTTGTTTCTTGTGTTGCTTCCCTGGAATATGTTTACCATATGTGAAAAAAATATTGATTATCTAGCTTCTCCAAAAGCTTGTGCATTTGGTAAGGGTTTCACTGTCAGTAGCCTTTTATTTACAGCATAGTTTACACAGATCAAACCTTTAATCCAGCGCTATCTGAAATGGCTCTAAAGATTTCCCATGTTTTATCATGATTTTCCAATCCAAGTAGGAGGCAAAAGGCTGAACAATATCAAACACAAATTGTGGATAAAAAAGTATAATGAGAAGCGAGCGCTCTCAGTTCTACAGCAGATCCAGAAGGTACTGCAGTGGTGAGGATACAGGTTACCTTTGAGTCCCAGAACTGATTTCTCTAATTTCCATGCTTTGCAAGTAAGTAAGAGGAATGATCAGGTGATTTTTATATTACTTTGCAGACATATGGCATCTGTTCTTGTTCGTCTTGTATACAGCTCGGTCATCTCCAAATGAAAATTAGCTACGTATGCTTCAGGATTTTGTAAATTACTGTTTTTCAAGACACACATAAACAGAAACTAAATGGCTGTCTGAATATTTGTCTATGTACACATGTATCTGTTCCCTGAATGCCTCGTATACTTCATACTAATTTGATCTCCATCTTTTGGAAGCAGTGGCTAGAATGAACAAGTGATGAGAACTTAAAAGTATTTAGGAACTATGAAGACAATGGTGAATATTTAGGGCTGTGTTTGGAGCAGTGCTATCTGTGAAGAGCTATAAGCTAGCATATCTAGTTAAAGTGTCTAAGAAAACATAGTCATGGCATATGGTGAACACTAGAATGGCCTCCCAACGAGCAAAGCGCCTTCATTACAATTTTCTTTTTCAATTACATTTTCCTAGTTGGGAAGGCGAGTCATGGAAGAGAGACAATTTCTGTAAAAATTAAATTGCATATTTCAAAATTACAAATTCTGCTTTGGACCATAGCTGCCAGATATAAAACCCTCTTTTCTCTTGGAGAAAAGTCAGTGTCAGGATACATACTAAGTAGCTGCCTTCGTGCCTACCAGGCATGAAAAAGAATTAACAGAATAATGACTTCTGCAACATATCCTGAGAATACTATAAAAAAGAAGAAATTTATTCCTTAAATTGTACCATAACTGATAAAAGCTGCAGCAGTCTTCTTTCATAAAACATAGAATGTTTTATTAAAAACAAAAAGCAGAGTGAGGGGAAGAAAAGGAGGCAGTAAGCAATCTGCACACATGGTAAGCTTGTATGGTATAACCCGTTTACTCTGATTTCTGGTGGATACAATGCATGTTTAAGTTCTTACCCATAACCATCTTGTGTCTCATCTGCTTCACAGTCAAAACAATTTTAGAAACTGCTGTTGCTTTAATGTGGTCTCAGACTGTTCTTCCTGTCCACCTACCTATCCTCATCAACACATGCTGAATATCCCAAGGGAAGCTAAAATTCCATCAGAGTTGATTGAGCAGACAGAAGTTGATATGCTGCCCTAATGCTTCTCTGAGAAGTCCTACGAGTTTCTGGACAACATAACATTCAAAATTGTAGTTTTCAGCCTTTTGGATGGGGTGATTTATTTTTCTAGTATAACAAACTGAGTATTCTTGCAATGTGTGAGCAAATTGAAGCAGTAACTCTGGGAGGTGGGAATTTGCCAATTTGTCTTAGCCTTAACTCCAAAAGCCAAAATACGACAGTTTAAATATGTGTGCTAACTGTTGTACTGCTATTATTTTCCAGAAACGTCCATCTGCTTTGTATTGTGGGCAGAGTTTGAATGGATTCAGGATACTTCTTGTCCAATTTTCAGAGAGGCTTAAAAGCTTCCATTGCATCATGGCTTATAAATTCATTAAAGTCCATTTAGTTTAACATAATCCATTGAAAACTTCCTGTTATAGGAGGAAGTATGTAACTAATTTAGAAAATTATTCTGCTTTTCTCATTCCTCCATTTTCTCCTCCATAGGACTGGGCTAGATGTAACTAAAGCTCAGTGAGAAGAAATCATAGTTAAATTTCTTTTTTTTTTCTTTTTCACATTTAATCTTTTTCCACTTCCTCTCTTCTCTCTTAGTTACTTGGTTTATTTCATGGAATCATAGAATCATAGAACTGCTCAGTTTAGAAAAGACCTTAAAGGTCATCAAGTCCAACTGCAACCTAACCTTACTACCCTAGCTCTTAACAACCTTCTGCTGCTAAATCATGTCCCTGAGCACCACATCCAAATGTTTTTTAACCATTTTTAACCCTGGGAGTCTATTTCAGTGTTTAACAATCCTTTCTGTAAATAGGGTTATCCTGATATCCAACCTAAACTTCCCCTGCCCCAACCTGAAGCCATTTTCCCCCTGTCACCAGTGAGAAGAGACCAACCCCACTCTCTTTGTCAGCACCTTTCAGGTATTGGAAGAGAGCAATAAGGTTTCCCCTTAGCCTTCTCTCCCTAGACTAAACAGCCACAGTTCCTTCAGTCACTCCTCATAGGGCATATTTTCCAAGCCAATCACAAACCTTATTGCCTTTCTTTGGGCCTGCTCCAGCACCTCAATATCCTTTCTGTATTGAGGTGCCCCAAACCGAACACAGTACTTGAGGTGAGGCCTCAACATTGCCAAGAACAGGGGCAGGATGACTTCCCCTTTCCATCAGGCAGGTTTCCAGCCACTCCCCCCGAAGCCTGTAGGGTTGCTTGTGGCTGTTGTGACCAAAATGTAGGACCCAACACTTCGCCCTATTGATACTCATGCATTTTACCTTGGCTCATCAATCCAGCCTATTCAGATCCATAATGTAGCTCTTTATACATTCCCATCTCCACAAATCTGATAAACACATTAAACTGATTACTCAGACAGTATTGTTGGTTCAACTAAGAAGATGTTTCTGAAAATGAATTCATTTGGCAATGAACAAAGTGAGGAAAAAGGTTTTCTGGGCCAAGTAATTATGTTCTGACTGATTTTATGACTGTCTGACTCCAGCAGGGATAGTCTTCGGATGTTTGGGACAGAAGAACCCAATCTTAC
Source organism: Excalfactoria chinensis (assembly GCF_039878825.1). NCBI lineage: Eukaryota > Metazoa > Chordata > Aves > Galliformes > Phasianidae > Excalfactoria > Excalfactoria chinensis. Next base: position 74,613,836 of record NC_092825.1, read on the forward strand.
TTTGTATCAGTTTTAACCAAATATAAATGAAGATAAGTTATTACAGTGGTTGAAAGTAACAGTGACAGCTGCGACAACTAATTGATTTACCAGTAATAGCTAATCACCTCCCTCACAGCTTGATATATTGCTTAGCTTATGCTCTTTAAGACAGGTGTTGCCTTTATAACTGTGAATTTATTCCACGCTAAACTTATTTCTTTGAACAGGAATTTGGGATGCCATGTCATATTTTCTATCATGTAAGATTTTTTCTGTCATTATAAGTTTCTCAGTGGGTGCTTCAGTTGTTGTGTGCCTTTGATTCAAGAGCAGCCTAATTTGTCTTTTTTGTGGCTCCTTTATGCTCCTTAACTGCACAATATAAAGATGCATTACCAATTGTTTTGAACATACTGCTTTCAGCATTAGGCATTCATAAAATCTTATCTCTTCTTCTAGAAAACAAATGTGGGGAGCACTTCCTTATAAAAGACCTCCTTAATTTTTTGGGAGCACTAATTGGTATGTCATGGAGTGATAAAAATCCTTAAAAGATGTTTCCTTTCTTTTGAAGTTTAGGTCATGTTCTGTCCTCTGTCCACACTTCTTTTAGTACACAGATATCCAGATTACCTCCCCAGACCTGTTTGTTTGCCTTCGATGCTGTCAAGAAGAGATCTTTGAAGATCTGTGCAAATTTCAAGTATAGCTCTTAGTAAGGTTATGCTGTTGCAGTGTAACAGATATGAGGCAACTTTGAAGTCCCTTACAGAGAAGGATTTAAGTTGAAATTTAAGGAAATCCGTATTCAAAATTAAACAACGAATCTCTGCAGGAAGGCACTTCAGCTTCTGACGCACGACTTTCTGATACTCACACTCAGCAATGAGTAAAAGCTAAGCAGGAACGGGCAGGCTGCAGCTATGCACAGGGGCCTTCTCCAGAATCAGTTGAAAATTAGTACGAGAGTGCTTGTTAAGAACTTTTGTAGTTACATCCTTTAACCAGATTCTCTAGATTTCACTATGAGTAGTGAATCATCTTCTGGAACAGTCCTTCTTACCAGCTCTTGTTGAGTGGTCTCATTTGTACCTTGTTTACAAACACTCAGTGCTAGGCAGCCAATGAAGAGTCACAATCCAAACCTGTAGGAGACTGAGCTGGTAACATCATCAGGGCCTGGATGGAAATTAAATGATCACATGGAATGCAGAGTATTTAACAACTACTAGAGTTTTTCCTACGTACAGAGAAAAAGTATCAAATATCAATTTATAAAGCCAAGAAGCTATAAAGATGCAGCAGGAATCCAAGGCAAGTACAGTCCTCAATAGGATTACCTTATGAGCTTTTCTTCACTCCCAAATCACCACACTCCTAAGCAAAACTACCAGACAAGAGCATATGATGGGGAAAACAAACAAACAGGCCATATTAATTACATTGGAAAGATGAACATTAGATTTTATTCGTCTACAAAGTAACGACTATGCATAATCAAAAGCTGCTAAGCTCCTTTGAGGAGTCAAGTGTTGTGGCAAGAGAATGGGATACCAAAAGAACTCATACAACTAGATGGGGTAGGCGCTTTAGTGTTAGAATGCAACGAAAAACATTTAGCTAAAAGTAGTGTAAACCTTCTTTACGCTTTATTGAGCTGAGTCAGCTCAGTAAAGTCTTCCAGTTCTCTGAAATCATTGGCTCGTCATAGGTATTGCTCAAAAAAGCCAGATATATATCGTCATAATATCAGGAAGGGTATTGAGAAGAAGACAGAGGTGTCATTTTGTCACTACACAGAACTTGAGTGTGTTTGCATGCTGACTACTGAGTGTATTTTAGGGTGTGCTCCTCAAGAACGATGTGGTGCATATGCGGTGATGTGGAAATGGGAATATGTGACAGAGGGACAGAGCAGCTTCCTTGAAAGACTTATAGTCTAGAATGCTTCGGTTTGAAGAGAGGAAGACTGATGCTATGGAGCAGGCAGTATCACAAGGATCAAAAAGAGATTATGTGTTTTTATGGGAAATATGGATTCTTGGAGGAGTAGGCAAGATAAAATAGCTTCTGATATTCCCAGCTTATTATGGTTGCTTGTAGTGTGTGAAGTGAAGACACTTCAGGAAGCGATATGCTCATCTACTGTATAGACGAAATGTTGCTGTGCTTTGCTGTAATCTAGTATGGTATTTCTTATATTCCTCTATGTTTCCACTGCATATTGAAGGCTTTCACTATAATTTTCAATTGAATTAGGCAGCTGCAGGAGGCTAACTGAGTTTGTCCAGAAAAGTGGCTTGTCATAAGTGTAATGCATTGCATTCCTTAGTGCCAGAAAAGTTTAACTGGGCCTTTAATTTTCTTGTATTGTATACATATTATTTTCTTCCAGTTTCTTGGTATACAGAGTTATCCAAATCTAACTGGTGTTGTTCTGTGGCTCGAATTTAAACATTTAAACTGATGCACAGTGACTGACCAAATGCACCAATTACCTGCCCTTCTTGCCAAGTAAAACACAGCAGCTTAAACCATGATTTAGCCTGACAAATGATTTGTTGTTTAAGCCTAATACCTCTTTATTCACAGACTGACACACATTCAGTTACTGCAATTTGGGTGATAAATGCTTGCCCATTAGGCTTCAGTACTGATTTTTTTTCCAGCTGAAATCATTACCTTTCTGAGCACTCTTTTGTGTTTTCTCCCCTTTTTTTTAGTCTTTTTTTTTTTTTTTTTTTTTTTTTTTTTTTTTTCCCCACAGTAATCAACACACTTCTAGCCTTGCTTAGGAAAGGACTGTGTTGTGTTTAAAGATAAGAAGTAAATATAACTTGCTTGAACACAGAACTGCAGATTTGACTGAACAAATGTTATTTAGATCACTTGGAGTTTTGGTAACTGGTGTAATGTCAAAGCCACTGATGCAATGAAATACACATGCAGTCTTGGCTGTGGGAGCAACAACTTCCAGAGAGGGATCAATGAGTGCATAGTTTTTAAAGGGAGTCCTTGTCAACACAAGTGCAACAGAGCACCATCTCCTCTCTATCCGTGACTAGAAGAAAGGAATCAGAAACCACTTTGAACCAGATGGTGATTCCTTCTAAAAGAAATAGAGGTCTGAGGTTAGAATTTCCAATTCGGCACAGTTTACTTCTTTGCAAAATGCACATTTGGTGCATCTTGATGCACTTTATCTTGTACACAGAAAATAGCAAGTCTTATAAGCATGGGGAAATTTATATTAAAAAAATCACTGAGCTTTTGTCTTGATGTTAGATAGCTTTATGCAACATTGGCAACCAAAATAGTCTAATGACTGTTAGCCAGGAAATGACTAAATATAAGATGTGACAACAAAGGAATTGCAGTTAATAATGCTAATTTTTACTTGTTAACAAACACTTCTTACTGCCTTCCATCTGGAGCAAGCATGATGATTTGAACATCTTTGAGGTGGTTAGTGTGCTCTTAAACATCCAAACCTGCCAATATTGAAAGGAGGGAATAGAGCGCATAAGCAGAGGAACAGAATATAGACCACCTTGTTCTTTTGATGATTATGTCAGATACAGCTAATTAGCAACAGAACAAAAGGGCTGAAAGTAAATTAGAAAACAGAGTATACATCAGCAATGCTTGCCTGTTTTGCTTACCTTGAAATGAATATTGGAAAAGCTGAACAGTGTACATCGAGGTTATTTCTTGGCATGTTTCTTGTCTCACCCTGTAAAATGTCTTCCTTTTTCTCATAGAGAGTGGTCAGGCACTGGAATGGCTGCCCAGGGAGGTGGGGGAGTCGCCATCCCTGGCAGTGTTCAAGGGTGGTCTGGATGAAGAGCTACAAGATACCATTTAGTAGCTTGTGGCAAGAGTAGTAGGAGGATGGTGGGACTAGGTGATCTTGTCCTTTCCAACCTTGTGATTCTATGATTCAGGAAGAGGGGAACATCCCTCTGCCTAAAGGGATTCAGAAACAATTAAAATTCATCTGTTGTGATGTTTTGTACAGAATGAATGCCAAATTAAGGGTTTGTTACACAGGATTACACTAGATTGTCCTTTTCTCTCATCTTTTAATCACAGAATCATAGAATGGCCTAAGTTGGAAAGGACCTCAAAGATACCCAGTTTCAACCCTCCCCCCCCCCCCCCCCCCCCCCACCATAGGCATGATCAGCAACAAGGGTGCTTCTAAAACCACCCTTGCAGAAAGGGCCTGAGGCCTGGTCCTTCACTTTCACCTTCAAATGAGCATTTATTTTGGTAGGACTGCAGAACTGCCAAGCCAATCTCTGTCATATCTGAAAAGGCACGGCTGTCAGGTGAAGTCCTTAATGACTGGAAGAAGGGAAACATCACTCTGATTCTCAATAGAAGGAAAAAAGGAAACTACCAGGGAAACTAGAGGCTGTTGAGGAACATGGGGAGCTACAGGCACATGTCTGTGCCTGGGAAGACCACAGAGATGGTCTTTGATGATTTGGAAGATAAGTTAAAGCACTTACAAAACAAGGAGGTGATCTGTGACAGCCAGCACACCTTCAACGAGGGCAGATAGTGCTTCACCAGACTCACAGCTTTCTACGAAGGCATTCGTGGACAAAGGACAACTGAAGTTGCCTAGCTGTATTTCTGCAAAACCCTTGATATAGTCCCACACCACATCCTTATCTCTAAATTGAAGAGACATGAATTTGAGGGCTGGACTATTTGGTGGATAAAGAATTGGATGGTTGCAGCCATTAGATTATGATCAATGGTTCTGTGGCCAGGTGTAGGTGAGTGATGAGTAGTACTCCCCACAGTTATGTCTTACTACCAGTACTCTACAATTTCTTTGTCAGTGACATAGACAGTGGGATGGGGTACACCCTCAGCAGGCTTGCTGAGGACACCAAGCTGAGTGGTGCAATTGACACAATAGAAGGAAGGGATGCCACCCAGAGCGACCTCAACAAGCTTGAAAAGTGGGCCCATGTAAACCTAATGAGATTCAACAAGGCCAAGTACAAGATATTGCTCTTGGGCCAGGGCAATCCCAGACATGTGTACAGACTGAGGGCAGAACATGTGGAGAGCAGCCCTGTAGAGAAGGACTCGGGGATCCTGGTGGAACAAAAGCTTGACTTGAGCCAGCAGTGTTTACTTGCATCCTGGAAGGCCAACTATATCCTGGGCTGCATGAAAAGAGGGATGGCCAGTGGGGAGAGGGAGGTGACTGTCCCCCTGTCCTCTGCCCTTGTGAGGCCTTGCCTACAGTACACTGCATCTAAACCTGGAGCCTTCAGCATGAGAAAGATGTGGAGCGTGTCCAGAGAAGGGCCACAGAGATGATCAGAGGGCTGGAGCATTTCTCTTGTGAGGAAAGACTGTTGGAGATTTGTTTGTTTAGTTGGAGAAAGGAAGGTTCTGGGGAGGCCTCATTGCAGCCTTCCAGTACTTGAGGGTTTTTGTTTGTTTGTTTTAACTGGTTCTGATAGTGACAGGAGAAATGGAATAGCTTTAAACTAAAAGTGGGAAGAGTTTGGTTAGGTATAGGGAAGAATTTTTTTACTCAGAGGGCACTGAGACACTGGCACAGGCTGCATAGAGAAGCTGCAGATGCCTCATCCCTGAAGGTGTTTGAGGCCATGTTGAATGTGGTCCTGGGCAACCTGATCTAGTGAGTGGCAACCCTTTCCATGGCAGGAGGGTTGGACCTGCATGTTGTACTTGCTCATCTGGTATTATAATTTCAGATACACTGAAGTATAACATAGTTTAACCTGAGACATGGAGGTCTGACTTTAAATGGGGCTTCTGGGCCCCTCGTTGGAGGGCACTACTGAGACAGGCCAGGACAAGTAAAGGAAACAAGTACAAGCAGGTCTGTGGTGCAGAAGAAATGTAGCTAGGGTGGCTTTTGGCTTTTATGGTAGATTCACACTGGAAAAGAGAAAGACAAAGACTTTGATTATCTGAAGATGTGAGGAAGTGTGGCACAGTGACTAACATGCAGTTAGTTTTTATGCAAGTTCAGATCTGTTACTGTTGCTAAAGCAGTTTATTTCTTCATTGTAATGTGAGTTGTCCGGATCAAGATCCGAGCTCTGCTGCTCAATCTGTGCTGCATCCAGAACTTTCAGTAACTTTATCACTGCTGGCCTTACTATACAAAAAGGAGAAAAAAAATAAATGAAAATCCACACAAATAAATGATTTTCTGATCTCAGATATTGTCTGTATTAATTTTGAGAAAATGGACATAAAAATGCAGAAGTTTTGAATATGTTCTGACTTTGTGTTTTCAGGTTCCTGAGCACACAGAACTTGCCTGGATTCTTGGATGCTTAACTAATGTGCCACGATTACTACGTTTGCCTCAGTGGAAGGTATGAGCAGTTTATTAAGTTACAATAAAATATACGGGAATTCAGTACTGTTGTTGTCCTTGAAATACTTGTTACTTGTTGAGTATAAACTGCATGTTTGCTATCCTTGGTTTAGGGTTAAGAATTCTCTAGTCCAACAGTAAAAAGATGAAATTACATTTTCTTGGGCAGAAACTTACAGTAGCTGTACCAAAATGGGAAGAGTTGTATAATTCATTTTATTAAAATGATTTTCTTCAAATGTTTGGAGTTATTTTGATACTTGTTTAATAGTGCATAAAGCTACAAGATATTGTAGTGGAAACTTTGAGCCATGTTGATTAAGAAGTTCTGTAAAGGGAAGTGTCTGTTCTGTAAGTCTTATGTCCCAAGAAATGTATGTTGGGGAGGAGTATAAAATTAAAATGGTAAAATTGTTCTCAATTATAAAGTTAATGACCCTTGATTGTTTGCTTTTATAAGTTTCATGCTCATCTTAATCTTGGTACCGTATCAGCATTACCGCATCAACTGCATAGGTACATTTAATTTCCTTGGATTTTATTTGGCATTTAGTAAGCAGAAAAAAACAAAAGGCAGGAGAGAGAAGTATCAAAAAGTGGGAAAAAATCCTTAAGAGCAGTTTGGCTTGCAGAGTTCAGAGCCGTCTTAAATACCTCCAGATGTTTTCTTTTTTCCTGTTTTTCTTCTTAATTAAATAAAAACAGTAAAACTTAAATACAGCAACCAGTGTTAATGCATGGCATAAATTAAAGCCAACCTTTTCAAACTAGAGGTTCTAAAGTTAAGCTCTTAAATCCTACTTCGACTGGATTGACTTTCCAAATCTGTAGGTAAGTGTTACAGGTGCTAGGCTTTGCACAGTAGGTTCCTTGAGCCCGGGCACTTGGGATATAGAGAGAAGACAGGATCTGTATGATATGATGAGAAAAATTGAAAGGTATTTGTATAGTCTTAATGAAATAATATAGATTTTAAGGGTTTTAGTGTAGTTAACTATTGTTAAAAGGTATTGTTAAAAGCTATTGTATTGTTGCTAGAACAGACTAAATTATCTAGAGCCAGAATATCTTGATTTAAGTGATCCATACCCTGTGGTAGTAAAGGATGTCAGGGCAGTGAATGGACTGGGGTTACAGTGAGAACTAATGCAGAAAATTCTGGACCCTGCCTCTGCTGTTCTGGATTCTCCTCCTGGTTGTCACTGACCATTCTGGTGACTGTGATCACTATGTCTTGATCTCTTGTCAGGGAAATACAAGTCCTTTTTGTATCCTGATTATAAAGTATTGCAGAAACTTACTGCCAAAAATGCTATTTTAGAGATAGGAATTATCATTATTAAATAAATTTTATAATGTTTTTTAAATTTAAATTTAAAAAATGCTATGTAAAAGTAGGTTTTATCATTATAATAACCCAGCCTGACTATTTTGTATTCGTAATCATTCTGATTAATAAGGTTACAAAGAGAAAGAAAAAATAAGCTTATGTTCTCATGTTGCTACTGTATTAGAACTGTGTAGGAAAATACATAAATATAGAATATAATTCAAAAAGTACATATTCACAAGAAGCAGATTCTACGTAGTGCACTTTCTCTAGAGTTACATGACAAATGAACACAGTAGCTGAACCTACATTCCAATTAGAGCTTTAATTAACTAAAATCATGGACCTTGATACTGTTAACCAAAAGTGTGATTTCTCTTTCTCTTTTCCAAACAGATGAAGTGCGCCAGCCAGAATAATGATGGAAATGTCGGTTTGTTGACTTACCCTGTTCTTCAAGCAGCAGATATTCTGCTGTACAAGTAAGAGGCAGAAATGTGAGCCCACGGGCAATGTCTATTCAGCTGCCTTAAAGTGAATATTCATCAGGTCAACGTGCTAACTTATGGGTGTGATTAAATTAGAAAATTGGAAATGGATGACAGCTTTTTACTTTTCCAGTGGCTGGTTGAAATCTAGCTTGGGTTCAAAGCAACTCACACGTCTGTAAACAGAAAAAGCAGGTCACCTCAGAGCAATTCCCTGGGAGTTACAACACATTGATTTTAATGATACGTATTGCATATACACATATATTTGTACCTAAGTTTTTAAAAAAGATTAAGTGTACTTTATTTCATGCAGTATACTGTAGAAATACTTGAGCAGATTACATACACCCCAGCTGATAGAGCTTGTAGTGTACCCTGTTGTATTTCATGATAGATTTTAAACTGTCCTCAATAAGTTGTTAACCCCTCAAAAATGTATCTAGACAAATGTAATTCTCAGTTCTCATTAGTAGGAGAAGACAGTAATGTAGGAAGACTAGTACTATATTTCTAATTTATGAGAATTTTATCTAAAACTATTGGTAAACAAGCAAGAGGAAGAATCTGAACATTAAAATGATCTTTTGAACAGCGAGGCTTATTTGATTGTAAAGCACTATTTTAAGTAGACAGCTTTATTGTAAATTGCCCTACTTTGGGTGATTGAATTCAACTATGTATGTCCCTTCTGTCTCCAGTAAGATCATTTCATTCATCCTTCTTTAGTGAAGTCTGTGGTTTGTTTGCTACTACGTGTATTAACAGCAGGTTGTCCAAACAGAGTGCAAAACAAGGAAGTGAAAGAGAAACAATACCTCTTTGAAGAAATTTCGTATAGTATCTTTAATAAGAATTGTTTAAATGTAAAAACATAATATAGGGAACAAGAGTCAGGGAGAAATGGAAACACAGGAAGGGAAGAGTAGTCACAAAGAATTAAGAGCAGGAGAAGGGGAAAAACAGTATGAATTCAGATGAACCAAGGATCAAAGAAAAAGGAAAACAGGCAGAAGGTAAATATGTGACAGAAAGGAACAAAAATAGCAACTGGACAGAAATATTTAAGAAAAGCAGCAAGGGGAAAGGCAAAGAATCATGCAGAGACATTTATAAAAACAATATGTTTTCTGCTTAGTGGCAAACTGTGAATATGGAACCATTTTGTCATATGGAAACATTTCTTTTGACCTGCTTAAAGTATATTGATTATGGTACCTTATTTTCTTTCTGTTAGTTGTAGGCCACTGTGATTTCCTATTGACTACTGTAACTTTTTAGGTCATCTTGATGACTGTTTGATGGGGGATAAAGGTGGACAAAATGATTTCTGGATGTCTGCCTGTAATTTGGAGTTAGAAGGAAGAGGTACCATGTTGAACTAAAACTCTCCAGGAACAGAAAAGATGCAAAGTGAACTTCTTTACACTGGAACATATCCAGGATTCAGAGCTGAATACCCTACAAGCTTTAGGAAAGAAAAATCTGCTTGGAGGGAGGGGAGAGTAATCAAAAGCTGGCTAAACTTCAAGTCAGCTTAATCTAAAAGAATCATATATTTTTAGCAAGTATGATTAACTGTGGGAAAGAATCACCAGGGGAAGTAATGGAATCTTCACCTCCTCATGTCCTCAGTTTCAGATTGTGTTTTCCTCCAGAACTGCATTCACGCTACAGAGTTTAGTACAGGAGATCAAACGATCCTTTGATCCTAACAATTCTAGTCTAGGAAAGATAGCACTCGTGGATAGAAATGCTGGCCCACATTATATTTATATAATTGTGAACCATGAGAAAGAGCCGCTCTTTTCCTTTCTTCCGTTGGTAAATCCACAATACTGACTTCTCAACAATAGTTACATCTTACTGGAATATGACAAGGCAAGTTTGGACATTTTGCCTGGCAGATCTTACTTGCTTTGTTCACAAAGTCTAACACATGCTCTTTGATCTCTAAGGAGACAGCAGGAGATAGGACCAAAACCTTTCTTTGAGCTTAGTTTAATTATTTGCTCTTACCAATATCTTTACCATACATGTTTTTGTGAAAAGATATTTTTACCCTTGGAGATGTGCTTCAGTTCACCACAAAAAAAGCAGATTCATACTGGGATGAGTATGAGCAATCAGTTAAGGATCTTGTTCACACAGCACCTTTACCTAGCCAGCTGAGTATTCAGCTCATTCTGGCCCTTAGTAATGGTAGAGTAACGTTTCAGCGGGACCAGAGAGCTTTGCTGAGTTTCCTGTATCTGTCTTTTATTAAAAGGTCGACACATGTTCCCGTTGGAGAAGATCAAGTCCTGCACCTGGAACTAGCCCAAGATATAGCACAACATTTTAACAAGAAATATGGAGAATTCTTTCCTGTGCCTAAAGCCGTTTTGAGTAAGCCGATCTTTGTGTTTTTTTGTAGTTTATATTTTTTTCCCTAAATTGCGCTTCGAGTCTGAAGATAAATTTAAATATTGTGGAAATAATTTTCAGGACTAGGAAAAGAGGAGACTGATGCTAAAAGAGTAGAAATGGACAAAGTGACAAGAAACAAGAGACTGTGAAATTGTACTCCCAAAATGGACATAAGGCGTTACAAATCCCTGGTAGAGGCATGTATGCAGCATCTATTATTCTAGTCTATGGGGACAGTTATGGTCTGATCTGTCAGTCAGCCCTGCTGTTCAAATTCTAGAGCTTTTAGTGAGGGACTCTATTCCATGTTGCTAGTTCAGGAGGTGTATAACGAGCAAGTCAAAAGTCCTCCAGCATGCAGAATTCTGCAGTGTCTGCATAGCAGATATTAACATTAAGCGTACTAAACAGCTTGTAGGTTTATTGTTATGGTTCACAAAAGTCTTTTGATTGTGTTTAATTTATACTTGTGGATTTCACTAAGGGTCTCTTACAGACCTCAGACTTTCCATTTTTTATCTTAGACTCAAAGAGACTTATAAGTAAAATCTTCTCAGCCATTTTTGAGCTACAGGGTCATAGGCCGGGGGGTGACGGGGAGTCAGATAGCGCAAATGGTGTGTTTGTTAAGAAACGTGAAAAATTGGGCAAGGAAGAAGCATTGCATCTTTGTTATGAGTAATGTAGAGGAATGCACAGCAGAGACCTTCGGCCCCAAAAGGGCAAGGAGCACTCAACTTAGAAAAGACAGACAGTAATAAACCTTTCTCAGTTTTCAGGCCTCTGTGACAAAACTGGTATTAGATCCAGTTAGACCCAGAGTGGGGCTTATTGATTTCTGAGTTTTGCAAGCTCTGTAGTTTCAAATGAAGAACTATATAGTAAATATTGTAAAGAGGAGATGAATATAGCCTATGCTACTGGTGAGGCTGTTTAACAGAAAATAAAAAGCTCAAACTGTAAAAAGTACTTTTCACTTTCCTCTTGAGAAGCATAACCAAGGAACTGTCCTAGATAAATGGAGTGGTTAGGAAGCTATTCACACTCACTAGCTGTAGACAGCTACATTGCCTGGGCTGCTTCAGATTTACAGGGAAATGATAAGACTCCTCCAAAAGGTGTATCAGAACAGAGCCCCTTCTAGGGTCATCTGAATTATTCTTTTAGTAGATACATGATCGGTCAATGAAGAGTATGTGGTGAATTTAGTTGAATTTATTAGATGTCATAAAACATTTAGTGTGAGTACTTTCAGAGGTACTTCTGTGTACTCTATGAGTCATGTTTCTTGGTGAAAGACTGAAACAGTTTGGGCTGATTCTGTTAAATAAAAGACTTTGCAATATTCCCTTAATGTCATTATCCAATTTTGTGTATCTTAGGAGTTTGTACAATACCTATACTTGTTTTATCTACACAGTGCCTTCCCTGTGATGAAGCTGATTATTGTTTAGTTAGAAAGACTAGCTGTCTTTATTGATATTTGGGAGAGCTACCAAGAAATTCTGGGTGGTAAAGCTTCCTAAAATAAGGTGATTACCTCTTCTGGACTTCTTTTTACCAATGAATATCATACATTATTAGCAATTACTATAATAAACAATTGTCTATACGTGTGCATAATTAATACCTTTTTTTTTTTTTTTTTTTTTTTTTTTTTTTAAGGTACAACAAAGAAAATAAAATCCCTCAGAGATCCAACAGTGAAGATGTCTAAGTCAGACCCACAGAAGTTAGCTACTGTTAACATAGCAGACAGCCCTGAGGAAATAGTGCTGAAATTCCGAAAGGCTGTGACTGACTTTACCTCTGAGGTGACTTATGACCCATCTAGACGCCCTGGTGTCTCCAACCTGGTGTCCATTCATGCTGCGGTAACAGGACTTAGCATAGAAGAAGTGCTGCACCAAGCTGTTGGTCTTGATACTGCTCACTACAAAATGGTGGTAGCGGAGTCAGTTATTCAAAAATTTACACCTATCAGGAATGAAATCAAGAAACTCCAGGAAGACAAAACCTATCTGATAAAGATTTTAGAGACTGGAGCAGAGAAAGCCAAAGAACTGGCTACCCCTGTCTATCAAGAAGTAAGAAGACTGGTGGGATTTCAGTAGAAACTGACAGGCAGTTGCAAGGACTTTTGTAATTTGCTCCTGGGACAGCTATTTTGTTTGAAACAGTTTGAAACAAAAACTTTTTTTTTTTTCCCCTCTGCAAAATCCAAGTAGAATAGCTAAGCTGTTTGCATCAAAAATGGGTATGAAGCCAGTTCCTTCCAGTGGGGCCAGCTCTGAACTTGTCAGGATGGTCAGAGGACAAGGGTACAGGCAGTCACAGTTATGAAGAAATTACACAAAGGCAGAATACAGGGTTGCCCAGATGGGGTTTTGGGTTTTTCCGCAGACCACTATGAGAAGCTGAGGTATAGACAAGATGGTATCCATCTTACAGATACTGATATCCATACTGTAGAACTCACTGTGGCTGCTAGTGATAGATGGCCTCTTTGGTAGTCTCTCCAAAGAATACAGAGCAAATGTGAATTTCACTTCTGCCAGCACTGCCATCCTCCTGATTGATTCTGAAGTGCGTTGTCAGAAAGCTACACGGGCTTTAACTCATCTTTTTCCACCTTCTTTTTGGTATAGCAGGGGGAGCCCTGAAATTTTCAGTTCAGTTCAAGTCTAGGATTGCTTTTGAAAAGGTTCGGGGAGAAAAGATGCGTGGAAGAGACCTTATGCTGATCTGTATATAATTCTATATAATTTGTGAAATTAATTATTTAAAAATTGTGCTGAGCTCATAGCCAGGACTATGGTAAAATAGATCTTTGTGAAACCTCACTCCTAAACCTCACCTTCCTGGGTGTCCTGACACAAAAGGAACTTGAAGGACAATCAAAAAATCATGTGGATGATTGTCTTTATATGTTGGAGAAGTTGCCAAGGGAAAGTCAGCCTACTGCCTGCGTTACAGCCACCTCCATTAAGAAGAAAAATTATTGTTATTACTATTATTGTCATTGGTGACTGAGAACAGAGGTCCCAATACGCTGACTAGACCCGCCTCATGGGGAAGACTGCTGCCCCCAGGGGCCTGTATTAAAGATGTTATAAGAAAACTTCTAGCCTAGTGCAGCCCCCAGATTACTACCCATTATTGGTTTCTGATGTAGGCAACAATTAAGCTGTGATGAGATCAGGAAATCAATCAAAAGGTTTTGCAGATTCTTGGGACAATTGGTAAATGGTTTGGGAGTGCTGATAATGTTTTTCTTTATCCATCCAGGTGCTTATATTGAAAGAAATATCCAGGCAGAGCTTATCAATACATGGCTCTGAGGCTGGTGTCACTGGCAAAATTTTGGATTTTTTGATCACAGTATGGTCAGTGCAACACTAGGCCTGCTGGTACTCAATAGGATGCACCATTCTCAGAGAGGGAAAATTGTGTTGTTGTTTTTTTTGTTTGTTTTTTTTCTGGGTTTATTGGGTTAATATTGGGTTAATATTGGGTATATTAGACTTCAGACTAAACGTGAAGATGAAAAGAGATGAAACGAGGCTTGCCAGTGATAAGCTGTGGGATAACATACCAAAGTTAGAAGGATGATGTGCTAGTGAGGTCCTCTAGTCTTCTCCACAAGGTGCTGGGTACACTACAGCACATTTGAAATTTTTCTGCATTAATACATACATCATGAGGAATAAGCAAGAGGTACTAGAAGCCTTGGCTCTATTCCGGAGCTACAACATTGTTGGTATAAGCAAGACTTGAATGGTTACGGGCTTTTCATGAGGGACAGGCAGGGCAGAAGAAGCAGTTTGTGTCACTGTATGTAATGGAACAGCTTGGCTGTATCGAGCTTACAATTGTCAATGACATGATTGAGACCCTCTGGCTAATTATTATGGGACAAGCAGGCAAGCAGATATCATTGTGGTACACTGCTCTCACCACCCAGCCCAGATGACAATGCTAATTAATTACTATGTAAAGAATAGAAGAATATTTCTAGATCATCCACCCTTTTGCTAATGGGTGACATCATTTTGTTAGGTGTTACCTGGGAGTACCACACAGTTGATACAAACAGGTCCATAAAATTCCTGAGACACCTTGATGGTAACTTTTTGAACACTGCAAACAAGGTCAGGTGATGTCAGGGTACTACAGAGGTGCTGTTTACATCTGTAGAGAGAAAAATTTGTCTCTGACCAATGAGCTGAGCTCTACTCTGTGACAGCGACAGGGCCCGAGGGAACAGCATGGAGCTGTGCCAGGGGAGGGGCAGCTGGGGGTCAGGGACAGGGTCTGCACCACAGGGAGGTGGGCACAGAGTTCAAGGAGTGTTTGGACAATGCTTTCAGACATTGGAATTGAATTTTGGGTGGTCCTTTGGAGCCAACAGTTGGACTTGATGATCATCTTTGATGGTCTCTTTCAACTCAGGATACCCTATGATTCTGTGATTCTAGTACATGATAAGATGTAATGAAAGCCTTCCTTGTCCTGTGCTAGCGTATTTAATGGTGCTGTGTTTAAACTTTGAGAGTTTGATACTTTGTGAGCTCGTGCCTGTGGCATTTGTCACGGAGAACTGCAGTCTTATATGACTGAGTTGAAAAAATTGGGAATTTCTATGTAATTCAGATTTTAATAAATAAAGCTGTTTGGTTTTTAGTGTACTTAATTAACAGTGATATGATTAAGAAATAATTAGTTAATTTTGCAAAACAAGACATAGTGGTCTGAGCATCTGGAGTCTGCACTGAGAGCTGTATTTGCTCATTAAGGATCTGAAGAAAGAGAACCACAAGGCAAATATTTGATAATGGTGGAGTTTCTAATGTTAGTCAGTGCAAGAGGAGCAGAGCGAATGGTGAGAATGAGGTAAAACACAGTGCAGTATTGACAAGTCCTCTAGAAATAACAAATGTATTCAAAAACAGTCTTTGATTTCAAAGTAACCGTAGCAGACTGCAACAGGGACACATTGCTGTGGTTACATAGGTATTTCATTAGACTTTTATCAGTGTTTCATAAGATATTAAAAAAAATATATCAGTCTGCATGGGAAACAAGGCAAAAAAGAGGACACACCTCATGATTATTATTATTGATTAATATCAAGATTAAAGCTTACTGAGTTTGTTTAACTGAATGCTTCAGTTAAAGTAAATCTCCACTTTTTAATGATTCTTTTCTTGCACAAAAATTCTCAACCTCTGACTTCTGTACATTGTGAGTCAAAGCATGTAACATTATGAAAAGCAAATACTCCTTCCTGCTGTGATGCTTGGATTGGACCAAAGGCTTCATCTACAGTTGGTTCTTCAGGAGAAACTGGTACTGTACTTGTGAGATGCTGGAGATGCAGAGGATCTTTAACAATAATGGATCTGATTTCTACCTCTTTTTTTGGTTGGTTTGTTTTTTTTCTTTTCCTTTTATTTTCCCCAGGAACAAAGACAGGAACATGCATTCAAATGACAAATTGTAGTTTCACTTTCTTTTTATGCATACGTTGCTCAAATCACGTAACACCTAGGACTGGCATTCAACACATCTCATTTGCAGTAAAAAAAGAAGTGGGAGTATTCATATGCCTTCAATACCATTTTAAAGGGTGTGTGTGTGTGAGTGTGTGAGACACCAACAAGCAATTCTGGCTTGATGCCTGAACTGCTCTGAACTATTGCACTTCTATAAAACTGTCAAGATTTTTCTGAACATTACAGAAATGGAGCAGGAATAACAGCTTCAGAAGGGCCCTTTGTTGGGTGTAAGGTCTTTCTAGCTAGAATATTTAGCAGTGTTTCAATCTAGTTCACTGTTTTCTCATTAACTTAAGAATAGATTGTGTGGGGTTTTTTTCTTCTCTTTCCCTTCTCAGTCGAACAAATCTTGCTTGCCAGTCTTATCTTCTTGGATTAAGGAAATATGCCTGTTTTTTTCCCCTTCAGAGAAGTTAGACTTTTATAAAATGAATATGTTCAGCTACAGATTGTTGGCTTAGCCTCTTTATTTTAGTAGCTCCTGTGCAGGACTTCTCAAAACAAAAGCTACATCTGACCAGTGCAGTAATCCCTACACTGCTAACAGTCACGATCATTAGAGTCCCCTGAGAGAAGACTGTAGATGTTTGATGCCTATTTCAGTTTTCTGAGAGCATGGCTTTCTGGGAAGTTAGCCATCTTGGCATTTGGCTGGACCTAACCTGGCTACCTCTTTGCATTCTTTGTGCGCTCTAAAGGAGTCTGTCAGGAAGAAGCTGAGGATAAAGCAGCATGTACTTACTACTATCAGTAAAAGTTGTTTGATGCCAACCTATTGTGATCTCTTTGTTCTGCTTCTCTCTTTCCCCTTTAGAACATTTGTGTAAGCAGACATTCTAGATGGTGTTCTGTGACAGACAGTGTTTACTTCAGTAAAGAAGCGCAGATGAATTAAAACAGCTCTTCAGAGCAAAACTAATGTTGCAGAAGGCCTGATGCTATGCATTTTTAAAGGGACTTGCTTCACACTAGCTCTAGTCTTGACCCACGGATTTACTGCTTAATTACAACTAGAGATCAGTAGGTGCACTCCTGCAATTAATTTTCTTGTTCACGTTCATCCAATTCATGCTCAATGAAACACCTCCTGTAATGCCTGCTGAGGTGCAGTGAATACGGAAAATGAGAGTTTCCACAAAAGGACGTTTCTGTTCCCAGTCACCTGGCTGGCACAGACAGTCATTGTGGAGCTGTGGAAGTCAAGATAAGGCATTATCCCAGATTGGTTGTGAGGAAGAAATCAAATTACATCTTTCCTGATGGAAGAAAGAAGAGTTGAAAGTGGAAGATGTATGCTTACACCCTCTGCTATCTGTGTTGCTCTTAGTGATCTTCCTTGAATATGTGTAGTAATGTGTGGTCATAGTACCAAAATCTCTTCACATTCCTGAGTGTTCAGTGCATGAGAAGTACATATGATAGTGATTGGGATCAGAAGTATCACAACAGAGATGGACATAGCATCTCTAGGTAACTGAAGATGCTCACTTACACCTAAAGGTTAACACCAATTCCGCAACAAATAGCTGTTGATTAAGATCTAGCTAAAATGTTCATACACTTGAGTCTTTGCCATCAGTGGTTCCAAGGAAATCCTCTAATGACTGGCAAGAAGATGTTGTATATGAGTCACAGTTTGGTGTTCCCAGCTTAAGGCATAGAGTTTGCTGGGAATTTCAAATTCAATCTTCCTAAGCAGAGGCTCCTGAGGAGGATTAACCTCAGAATTAACTCTGGCTTTTACTCTGATATCTTCACACATACGTGCCCCAGATAACTGAAATTTGTGTATACTGTACAGTATCCTGCAGTTTATTTCTAACTCTTAGAGGTGGAGTTGAAATATGCTGTTTTCAAATGCAATGTTCTGTGTTCTCAAGATCTCCTGAAGGCCTTATATGTAGCTCCTGTTCAGTGTATGTTTATTTACACAAAATTCAAGCAAAACTCAGCAGGATTATAGTTGCCTCCATTCAAGGTGACATTGGACCCTTGGATACTCTTCAGGGTCTGTAGGTAATCAGAGCAAGCTCTTCCCATTTTTTGGTCAGAGCACTGGTGATCCTGAAAACGGTGCAGCAGTAAATAATGACTTATTGTCAGCCTTCATAGAAACTCTGTATCTGATTGACTGAGAGCTGTATTATTGCATGAGAACTTCATGTTGGTTATCCCTACAGTTTGCCAGCTGATTGTGTCACCAGAAATCTGTTGGACAACAATTAGCTAAATCTAGTCTTCAAGTCTAAAGCCTCAGGATGCTTTCCCAAAATAGGGGATGTTCCAAAGCAGCTTGTTTTTGGTGAGCTATAATAGCAGTTTCAGTAGTTGGTGTAGGATCAGTAAAAGCCAACAGTCCATTCTGAATTACTTATTATTTACTGCTCTGACTAACATTCTTCTTCATCTGACTCAAAGATGATAACAAAACACAGAAAGGGACTGGGTGCTGTTCTGGTACTAGTGACAATGTGGACCCATGTGGGCTTGAGCCTTGAGTCTAATGAACATTCTCTTTTAGAGGTCCAGCTTGTCTAGAATTCCATGAAGAACAAGAGATGAATCTTTCACTGTATTTTTATATCCATGCTTGAGTTACTAGATGCTGGCTACTTGTTAGTTAACAACCAATTGCTTCACAGAGAGAGTAGCACAGGGAGTCTAGTTTTCTATTAAGAAAATATCCTAAGGAAGCAGCAGCCATCTGTCTGCTATATTGATTTATCTAATTACATAGAATCACACAATCACACAATCATAGAATTACAGAATAATAAAATTACTTGGGTTAGAAGGGACCTTAAATATCATATAGTTCCAACCCTCCTGCCATGGAAAGGGTTGCCACTCACTAGATCAGGTGGCCCAGCACCACATTTAACATGACCTCAAACACCTCCAGGGATAGGACATCCATAGCTTCTCTGGGCAGCCTGTGCCAGTGACTCATTGCCCTCTGAGTAAAGAATTTCTTCCTAATACCTAAAATGTGCTCTTTTGGTTAAAGCTATTTCCCCTTTTTGTTCCTTATCGCTATCAGACCGTGTAAAAAGTTGGTCTCCCTGCTGTTGGTAAACTCCCCTGAAGTACTGGAAGGCTGCAGTGAGGTGGCACCTGTCACCTTCTCCAACTAAATAAACAAATCTCCAACAGTCTTTCCTCACAAGAGAAATGCTCCAGCCCTCTGATCATCTCTGTGGCCCTTCTCTGGACATGCTCCAACACTTCCACATCTTTCTCATGCTGAAGGCTCCAGGTTTAGATGCAGTGTACTGTAGGCAAGGCCTCACAAGGGCAGAGGACAGGGGGACAGTCAGCTCCCTCTCCCCACTGGCCATCCCTCTTTTCATGCAGCCCAGGATATAGTTGGCCTTCCAGGATGCAAGTAAACACTGCTGGCTCAAGTCAAGCTTTTGTTCCACCAGGATCCCCGAGTCCTTCTCTACAGGGCTGCTCTCCACGTGTTCTGCCCTCAGTCTGTACACATGTCTGGGATTGCCCTGGCCCAAGAGCAGTATCTTGTACTTGGCCTTGTTGAATCTCATTAGGTTTACATGGGCCCACTTTTCAAGCTTGTTGAGGTCGCTCTGGGTGGCATCCCTTCCTTCTATTGTGTCAATTGCACCACTCAGCTTGGTGTCCTCAGCAAACCTGCTGAGGGTGTACCCCATCCCACTGTCTATGTCACTGACAAAGAAACTGTAGAGTACTGATAGTAAGACATAACTGTGGGGAACACTACTCATCACTCACCTACACCTGGCCACAGAACCACTGATCATAATCTAGTGGCTGCAACCATCCAATTCTTTATCCACCAAATAGTCCAGCCCTCAAATTCATGTCTCTTCAATTTAGAGATAAGGATGTGGTGTGGGACTATATCAAGGGTTTTGCAGAAATACAGTTAGGCAACTTCAGTTGTCCTTTGTCCACGAATGCCTTCGTAGAAAGCTGTGAGGCTGGTGAAGCACTATCTGCCCTCGCTGAAGGTGTGCTGGATCTCACAGATCGCTGTTTTGTCTCACATGTGCCTTAACATAACTTCCAGAAGGATCTGCTCCATGATCTTTCCAGGCACAGAAGTGAGGATCACAACCCCAAGTCTTCCTTTATCCTTTTCTTGAAAATAAGAGTGATGTTTCCCTCTCCAAGCTTAGTCCAATCTGCACCTTTACTTTCCTTCACATGGGTTGGCAATAATACTTGTAATCTGAATGCTATCTTCTTGTGCAGATGAAAGTCTTGGAAGGACCCAGGCAACTCCTCTCATTATTTCAGAATATACATCATAGGGCTTAACTGTTTGTGTCAGCTATTTTCAGTGAAAGTGCAGCAGAAAAGTTGTAATCTTATGTGACATTCATCCATCTAATTAAAACTTTTGTGCTTAGTTTCATTTTTTCAACTCAATAGATTGTGAAACAAGACTTCTATTTAACACTGCATTTCCAAGCAAGTTCTCTATCCCATTATCCTTTGGTGACCAAATGGAATCTGAAATAATGAAAGATACCCTTTCTTGACAGAAAAGGTTTAGTGCAGCTTCCCTCCATCTTTCCCATTTGGATTCTGTGGTTATTTGTTCGTTTTTGTTGCTGTTTGTTACTTGGCTTGTTGTTGTTGTCGTTGTTGTTGTGCTAATGGCTATATTGTAGAAGATACAACAGAGAAGTATTTATGTTGTTGAGTGACAGTGAAAAGTCATTCTACCTACACTTCCCTATTGCTATGCAAATGAACAGTCTAAGGATCATTTGCTTTCAGGTAGCTTTGATTTCAACAATTGTTTTTTATAAGATGAAATTCCAACCCATGCTAAGGGATGATCCCATGTGCTAGTTTCTAAAAAACGGTTTAGTGTCTGGGTAGAGATTTTGCTCCTGTGGTAAATTGCTGTTGCAGAACACCATGACATGAAGATGAGATTATCCACTACATGAGTGGTCTCATAGTGCCTGTGAACGTGAAGCTAAGCCCTGAGCTTAACGTCTGTTGTGCTGTTGTGCTGCTCTCAGCACTCCAACATGAATGTGAGGCAGGAACAGCAAATCTATGCCACACCAGAAGGCTCAATGAGTTCCAGATGTGCTATATTTGGTCTATCTGCAAGACAAAATGTCAGGACAAGAGTTCCAGTGCTGGAGTCCTTGAGAGTTATTAAATGTTTGGTAGTAACAGCATGCTTGTAAAAGCCTGGGTATGGGAGTATGGTCATAGCCTTGTTCATATGGCTGACATGAGAAGTCACAAGGCTGTGTGTTGGTGGTAAAGTAAGCCATCTGCTTTCTTGATGCAATGCGTGTAAAGCCATTGTGAGTCTAATCTGGAGAGTCAACGGATTCACCCTCGTGGGTGGGAAGCAGCAGCTTGCTGCACAGCAAGATGGCACCAGATCTCTCTTACTACCCTAAATAATTCTGGACCAAGATGTGTACGGATCAGATGGGAACCTCAGGTGACACAAAGTACAGGCTGGAGATCCTGCATTGACAATATCACTTGTGCACATACAAGTGTCCCCAGTCTTGATGTGGTTTTATTGTCATCTGTCCACATGAAACAATGCTCCGCTACTGGTAAAGTTTCCTGATAGAAGCATGGAATATACATTCTTTTTCATGCCTTTGGTGAAAACTTCTTTCTTGATGCCCTAGCATTTGCAGAAACATATTGCTAAGCTAGATACAGATGAAATTTATAAAGCAGTGGTACTGCCTGATGTTACCCAGAGTTTCTTATTCAGGTGGTCACTAACTGCATTCACCTTGTTTATGTTCATGTTTCCTTCCCTAAAGCATACCCCTCACTGACCAAAGAAAGATTTCGTGTGTTGAATGTTGTGGGACTAACAGGAATTATTGTGAGCGGAAGCAGTTGTTCAAATGTATGTCAAGATTGTCATCATGGTGTTTGATGAGTGAATAACAAAGAACTCCATAAGTGGTTCTTGTACCAAGAAAGACATTCTGGAGCAGGGGCTGGGGCTTCCTCTGCCCACATTCATTCCTTCACAGCCTGTCTGGCGGATGTTTCCCACAGCAACATCAGAAAAAGCAGCAATATTCTGTTTAGGGTGGTGGGACATGAGTAACTTGTGAGTGGTTGTATGGCACCCATTCTTTTTAGGCTGCCCTCAACTGCCTCCTGATGCTGACGTGACTGCTTACCAGCACCCATAATTGCAGAAATAGCTCTGGGATATGCTGAAGACCTTTGGATTTGGGTGTGTTGTAGAATCACATGGTTTTGCGGGGTTTTCATTTCTAAGGACCTTACTTACTGCAGACACATGGTATTGTCAAAACAGCTTTCAGATTTACTTATACCTGTAGAGAATAAAAGCAAAATTGAAGCATCACAGCTCTTTCAATCCATCTTGCTCACCCATACCATATGCTGGTAGGTTCCACTGGAGTAGAAACTCCTCTGTTTTCACATCTTTCAGCCAGCAAAACCCTGACTCACGGGGCTTTACTCTTCTCTCCACTTGGCTTTGAGGAGATGGATGAGCTGAAGTGTGAATGTCATCTTTGTGGTTTATGAGGATGCTTCAGTGGATGATGAGTATGTTGTCAGGGGAGATCACTGGGTGGCCTGAGAAGATTTAATGGATATTGGAAGGTTTGGGGGAGTTGTCTTAGCTCTCTTCAGCTTAAGAAAGCGTGTAATGTATCTGCAGCTGAATATCAGCAGCTGAAAAATTAGAATAACTGGAGAGAATTTTCTATCAACTTTGTAGAATGTTTTTCTGCAGTTTCATAGAAAGCAACCAAATGTGTATCAGCAGTCTGTCATCTTCGAAATGACTGGATCTTTGTTGTCTGCCTTCTGGTATCCAGCTCCTTTAGTATTATTTCTACAGAAGGAGGTTTGCTCTCTGTGTAAGAAAAGAAAATCTATTTTGTGTTTAGCCTTCTGTCTCTGATGCACTTCAGCAAATCGCTTAGCTTGCTTTGCCTCCATTCCCTTTTCTGACTTCATAGCAGAGATGCAGGAAGGCTAAACTAATGTTTGCCGAACATTTTGAGCTTCCCAGCTGAAGATGAACTTGGCTTTGAGCTATAGCGCTCCTTCCTGAGGTGCACGGTTAGCAATGCTTGTGGCATAGATGAACACAGAGAGAGTGCTGGAGGGCAGACAGTTCAATCCAAAGTAATAAATAATGCAATCCAATGAAAGCATCAAAGTTGTCTGCTTTACAGAAACCTGCAGGCTATCCCACTCTGGCCTGATACTTTTGATTCTGTCTCACAGGGGAAAAAAAAAAAAGAAAACCTGAGAATATCCCCAAAGCAACTTATGCTACAACCTCTGCCGCGGCTCCTTAATCTTTGTCTCCTGTCTGCAGCCCGAAAGTGAGGGCCTCTAGCGAGGATCTAATATCAAAAGAAGGGTAATGCCACTACAGGGAGGGGAAAAATAATTACCATATTTCCTGAATAGTAAACAGCTTGGGCTTGGATTTGGGGATCTTTTTATTATTTTATTTGATTAGATTTTTTATTTCAGGAAGGCTTTCGCTCCATCGGTGGATATCTGCCTGCCTGCTGCTGCCGCAAGTCCCACCCCGAGAGCGAGCGATGCTCTCGGCCGGGACCGCGCCGCAGGGAGGCAGGGAGCGCCAGGGGGCGGCCGCGGGGCTCTGGGCGCTCTCGGACTGGGGCGGTGGAGGGCAGCTCCGGTTCTCCAGTCGGCTCCTCGTCCCGGCGCTGCGCGAGGGCGGTGTCCCCGTGTCCCCAGAGCTCAATCATCCCCAAGCACTTAGCAGTCCTGTCAAAAGCCGAGAGTAATCAGAGGATGGCCCGGCACCCAGGTCTCGCTTCGCCTTTGCGAGCCCACGTCCGCTCCCTGCCTCCTTCCAGAAGGATGCTGGCGTAGGCACGGGAGAGCCCGAGGTGCCGGCATCCTGAAGAACAGAGAAAGGAGCAGCCCCAGTCCCTAATCCAGCCTCACCGCCGGGGCCAGCCCTCTGGACCCATCCCCTCCCGAGCACTATTCCCCAGCACTTTTATTATTGGGGTTATTGGTTAAGTCCTCCTGCTTCCCAAACACGACAAATAGTTCAGCCGGAGGCAGCTCGACTCATCGCTTTCCTGACTTAGGTGGGAAGGGAGCAGCTTGTGTTATTCCGTGTTAGAGAGAGGGCATGCAATAGCACCAATGGGACCAAATACACCTGACCCTGATAACGACCACGACAGCACCGTGGGTGTGTGAGTAGATGAAGCAGCATCTACTCCTGCTGCAGGACGGGCTCTGACACACGGCCCCTCGGCTCTATTCTTTCATGGCTGTACAGCTAAAAACTGTGCTAAAAACTATGCTGAATCCGGGCTAAGCGATGTACATTACTTTGAAACCAAAGAGAAGCTACGGGTTTCGGACAGCCCCTTTTGCTCCCGACCTTGAGAGCTGCCCCGGAGCCCTCTGGGCCCCACTCGCGGGTGGGCAGCGGCCTCTGAGCCTCCATCGGGACCTCCGCGGAGACGGAGAGCGGCGCTCCGACTGCCTCCGTCCCGCTACAGCCGAGGCGGGCAAGTTGTACCGCCGTGAGGAATAAAGTCGGGAGTTGCCGAGCACCCGCAGACTAAAACCAATTTAGGGGAGAAAAAGAAAGCAGAAAACAATTAGAGAGATGGCACGGTTCGGGAAACGGAGCCCTCAACGCCCGTCACCTCCATCCGGGTGCCATCTCCTCCTTTATTCTTTTATTTTCGGGCGTAGAAGCGTTGCTGTGCCCGAAATAATTGGTCTAAGCGAGCCTTCGCCTCGCATACGCAGATATAATCTCTGTGGGCTTTCTTTTTAATGACTTCCATGGAACCAATGCCGCAAAGCTCTTTATCTCATAGTGCATACGGAATGTGGCGTTGTACACATATGGTTTAGTTTTTTCTCCCCTAATTCTTGCGAGTTGGGAAAGGCGTACTCATAAGAATTTGACTCCTTCCACATTGTAGGGTTTGCGAGGTGGTTTGGGAGATCTGTTTGGGCGGAGGGATTAAATAAAATCTCGGGGAAATACGTTTTCAAGAGGACCCCGAGGAAACTACTATCCTTGGGACTGATTCGTTGCTCTCAGGGAAAGCAGGCGAAGCACTGAGCACTGATGGCTGTAGTGAACAGACCAAGAATTGGAGTTAAGACCCGATGTGAACATTAGTAAGCGAATAAATAGATAGGTGGATGGGTAAATAAATGATAAAAAATGAATAAGCTATTAATTGATTAAGAAGAACAAATGTATTAAAAGGGAAGGCACCGCAACCCCGCTCTTGGAGAGTCCCCAAAAGGAGCGGCAGTGTCCCCGTCGTTGCCCCTGCGCTGATGAGCTCGGCCTCATCACATCCTCGTGTCGCCCTCGTGGGTGTATCGCGTGGGAGTGCTTTACACATGTGGTGCTCTCGGGCCGCCCTCCCCGCCGGGCGCTATGCGGAGCGGCCCCGCAGCGCTGTCCCCGCAGTCCCCACGAGCGCGGCACAGGGGTGAGTACGGACGGCCCCGGAGCCGAGGCCGAGCCTCCAGTATGGGCGGTGGGGCTTTACCCGCAGCATCCCCAGCACGGCTTTACCGCTGGAAGGACAGCGCTGGTGCGAAGCAACCCCGACGAGCGTGCGGAGCGCTTCCGTCCAAATAAACAAATCCGAGCGAACTGCACCCCCTACGCTGTGCCACCCCTCTCCGGGCTGAGCTCAAAAACGTTTTCTCGCTTGCAAAATCGCTGTGACTCCCTCCCCGCCCCCCTCTCTGTCTGTGTGTCCGTCTGTCTGTCCTTCGGGTCGGGCTTTCTGGGAGAGGAAACCTACATTCAGCCGGTGAATGCTCAGGTACATCCTTTGCCGCTTTACCATTTTATTTTGTTGTCTTTTATTTTCTCCTCAGTATTAGTTCTCGTTTGAGAAACGGTGCATACAAAGAGCCGTCTCCCTCCCGAGCTGCTGAGGCCCTCAAACCAAATTCGATCTCAGCAGTAGGAGAGGGCTTTTCTAAGGGAAATGTATTTGTGTTTATATGTGCACACGTGGACATGGACCGGATAAAGCCCCCGAGTCGCCACGCAGCTTAACCGGGAGGTGCGAGAGCGTGCGGTGCGGGAGGAGATCACCTCCATTCCTTGTAGGGCACGTGAATGAACGGGTCACCGCGCCGCAGCTGCTTTCCTTCGGGAATAAACATGATCTGAGCTCGGCGATGCTTCGTGTTCCCACCGGAGTTTATCCAGTCTCTGCTCTGTTGCAAACGGGAACAACGAGTGTTCTCTTGCATTGCCGACGAGAGGTCGAGAGCTTGCACACCCGGCCCGCTCTTGTCTGTAGGATGAGGCGTTTGGGGAAACGGCACTGTGCTAAGATGAAGGTGTTCTGCGGGAGGGAGAGCCTTAAAACCGGGGGAGGGTTGCATGGAGCAACCAGCTCCGGGCTGTTGTTCTCTGTGCCCTATGTCGGAGCTGCGGGACGGGAGCGCGGCGTCACCGCACCCGGCTCGGACAGCGCGGGGCTGAGGTGTTGTGCCTGCGTGAAACGGGAGCGGCCTTCGGGAGGGTCCTGCGGCCCTGGAACTTGAAACCTGGAGAGGAGACGGGCAGCCGCGCAGTCTGTGCTGTGGGGAAGGGGAATAAAACTTAACAGCGGCTAGATCGAGGCTCGCGCTTAACGATTGAAAAGGGGAAGGGAAAAAAAAAAAAAAAAAAAAAAAAAAGAAAAAAGAAAAGAAAGAAAGAAAGAAAACAACAAGCGGAAAGCCGAGGAGACAGAGACACGATAAAAGCGGGTCGCAGAGGGAGCAGAGAGGGCCGTGACCCGTCCGTGCTCCGCTGCCAGGGGCGGGTCGGGCCTTCTGCGGGGTCGCCGAGGTATTGCCGAGGCAGCTCCGGGTCTGACAGCAGCGAGCGGAGCGCCGCGAGCGCTGCTCGGCGGCCTCTGGTGGATCCCCTTTCCTGCTTTGCCACGAAACCTAAAAGCTTTTGTCACGTTTCCCCTCCCGACACTCTCTGGTTTTTCCTCCTCGCGGGCAGCCCACGCCAAAGGGATCTCTCCCCTCTTGCTCCTATCCCAAAGGCTCGGCCCCGAAGCTCCATGGGGACAAAGGGCCGAGGGCCGGGGTCGGTAGCGCGGGGTCGTGGCCCCTACACCTCCCTGGTTTGTTCTCCTTGGTTCCCGGCGGTCCTCCTGAAGGGGAGAACAAGGCGAGGAGCAGGGGCAGCAATAAGCGGATCGCTGCTTGCTCATCCCTCCCTTCCCCATTTTTCCAATTTTGTTTCGGACCATTCATCTCGAGGTCCCTCATAACCAAAGAAGGGAACATTTCCCGCTGTCCCCAACACCGTCCTCCGGATCCCTCCGTGCCGAGGGGGCCCGCAGGAGAAAACCTCCCCGCTGGAAAAATCTCCTTTCCCACAGGTTCTTGGGTTACGCTTGGCCGTTGCATTATACGGGGCGTGTGCGGGCTTTTAGCAGCCTCTATAAAATAATAAAGACTTCGTCTTTGCCCTGTACTCTATAACACGGCTCGTAGACGCCGTTCTGGGGCAAGAAGAAAGCTACGCAAGGTGTTTCCCGGCTGCCCGCGATCCTTTCGCCCTTGGGGCAGGTTCTCCTCTTGGAAAGCCGCCCCGGGGCCCATTGTCTTTATCTGATGCTTGAGAGATCGGGGAGGAGAGGAAAGGGAGAGAAAAAAAATCATTGTTAAAAGCACTTTGAAGTCGTGCAACTGCTGCCGCTCCATATATATATATATTTTTTTTTCCTCCGGTCTCCAGATGCACCACAAATCTTCACTTTGATCTCCCAAACCAGCAATTTATATTATTTATTTATTTATTTATTTTAACTGGTTGGGTAACTCGGAGAGTAATGGCAACCATGCAGGGGATGAGGTCACCTTGGAGGGGGAGATGGCAGGCAGGGAGTGCCGAGGTAGCCGAGACGGGGCAGGCGGTGGCTGAGAGAACATCTGCTCGAGGCCAGCGTAACATCCGCCTTTGCTCACCGAGGCAATGTCCCTGCTCAGTGCACACGGCTCATAGAGCGTGCGGGGTCGATCCTTGTCCCTCGCCCACCCGCGGAGCTCGATGCCGAAGTGAGGGGCGCGCATGCCGGGCTGGGATGGCAGGACCCGGCCTCTCGCTGTCTCCAATGCATGCCCATCCTTGTGGCCCAGGTCCTCCACGGTCAGGGGAAGATCCCTGGGAGGAGCTGGGGATTTCTCGGCCGCTTTCCCTCTCGAGTGTAGGCTCGGAGCAGTCCGATCCATAAGGAGGGAAATGAAAGGCGAAGGAGAGGATAGAGGCCCCCAGGGACGGGAGAGGCGCTCCGCAGTCCCAAAGTCGAAAGTGCCATGCCCAGCACGATGCGTGCCCCCAGCCTCACGTGTGGGCTCGGAGGGTTTTCCCTCTGCATCTTCCTCTCTGCTTTTCTATCCATCTCTAAAGTATCGCCTCGGGTCAGTCGTTGCAGGACTCCCCTCCATCCATCATCTCCCTGTGGGGATGTTCCCAGCTCCTCCTCGGGGAGATGCGTTCGGAATGCTAGGAACTTGAGCATCTCTTAAGCTGTGCGGCTGGGGACGGACCCACAGAGCTCCACCCGCTTTCTGAATCGCGAGGAGCTCAGTGCCATGCCGCTGCCCTGTGGGGACACGGAGACAAGGGTGTCCCCTTTCGCAGCCTCGGTGTGGAGCTGCGAGCGAAGAAATCTCCGTGGGCAGCGCAGAGGCGGCCCGGTGCCGCTGGAGGCGGCCGTGCGGTGCGGAACGGAGCTGCCGCGGGAGTTGCGCTGCAGCCGTATAGGAGTAGATCGAGTTTTTTTACAAAGCGAGAACAGGGTGTGGGGGCAACGCGATGTACAGGATGCGGACACCGGAGAGTCGTAGGGAGAAATCAGACACTGCTGCCTATAGACCGCATCAAAGAGCTGCAGGGCGACAATTAAGTGCCTCGAAATACTCCTTAATGCAATGTTTGCGTTGGGCAAGTCCGCAAACGACGTCGATTTTGCCATCGTAGGGAAAAGATGGCAGCGGCTGGGGAGGTTCAGCCAACATTCCTCCGAGGCCTTTGGAGGGAGTGGGGGGGAGGGGGAGAGGAGAGGAGAGGAGAGGAGAGGAGAGGAGAGGAGAGGAGAGGAGAGGAGAGGAGAGGAGAGGAGAGGAGAGGAGAGGAGAGGAGAGGAGAGGAGAGGAGAGGAGAGGAGAGGAGAGGAGAGGAGAGGAGAGGAGAGGAGAGGAGAGGAGAGGAGAGGAGAGGAGAGGAGAGGAGAGGAGAGGAGATTTGTGTAATCCTGAAAGGCGAGAGGGGAAACCACAGCAGAGGAGGGCGAGCGAACGCCGTGGGGCGGGATCACAGAACACGGGGGGGGGGGGGGGGGGAAGGGAGGGGGCTTGGTGGCCCGTCTGCAGGGTCGAAACCCCAATTCCTTGGCGGTACTTCTGACTGCGAGGTGCAGAGTCCGACTGCCCGGCGGCTTTAGAACATTCGTCGCCGTATCCGTTCGGCTGCCCGCATCCCACACGGACCCCATTGCATGGAGAACCCCCACAGTCACTCCTAGATGCCCTCTCCGGGGCTACCACAACTCCCTTCGAAACTCCTTTGCCAGCCGTGTGCCCCCACCCGTCTGGCTCTCCCACCTTACGGGGCCGCACGCGCAGAGGGGTCCCGAGGCTGCGGTGGCTCCGGGATAAGGGAGGAAAGAGGAACCCGCTCAGAGCATCACTGCGGTGTATACATTCCTAATGCAGAGGGACCCGGCCAAAAACAGCTTCGCACCGAGGCAGACAGGGGGATCCCCGTATGGTGTTCCCCGGTGGTTATGAGGCCGTAGGAAGGCCGAGCCGAGGTGGCAACGAGATCCTCTCACGTTTCGTTCCCAACGCTTCTGTCTTCGAATATAAAAATAAAAACGATCAGAAATAAAAACCTCTCTACGAGAGGCACTGCAAGCAAACGGTCCCGGCACAGCCCGATCCTTACAGCTTTCTGGTTAATGGAATTCGCTCAAAGCAATTATCGCGGCACGTATTGCAATACACGTGGGTGAACTCCGGGCTATGTCCCGAGGCGGCCCTGAGGGGCGGCCTCCGTGGCCGTGCTTGGGGACACGGAGCCGGGTCCGCGGCCCGGTGAGATGGGTGAGATCCGCTCCGTGCGGAGCCTCCTGGGCCGCGTGGATGCCGAGGCCGCTCTCCCTCTTTGGTGATCGTGTAGGAAAACGCCTGAGCTCGAGAGTGGAGTGATGGCATCCTTCAGCCCTCGCTCCCTGAATGATGCCATTAAAGTCCGCTGAGTTTTAGGATCGGCTCTAAACGGGATCGTTTACAGCGTAACACATCGTGCGAGAGGCGGAGGTGCGCGCACGTTCAAAGAGCTTCGCCTCGAAGAAAAAAAAAAAAAAAAAAAGAATTAAAAAAATGCCCCGTATTTATTTTTTTTAAGCCAGAGCACACAGTGAACGCGACACAGCTCGGCTTTCCGCCCTGAGCACCGAACCTCGGGTTCCGCCTGGCAACAAAGGGCCGTTGTGCGCCTCGGAGCCTTGCGGGAGCCGCTGTGTGCGGGATCCGCGGCGACTGGGGACGTGGCGGGCAGGGCGTGGGGACGCGGGGGAGAAGCACAGCTCCATCCGGATAAATAAATCTCCAGAACACCTCGAAACACCCG
This sequence comes from Excalfactoria chinensis, assembly GCF_039878825.1. NCBI lineage: Eukaryota > Metazoa > Chordata > Aves > Galliformes > Phasianidae > Excalfactoria > Excalfactoria chinensis. The sequence continues at coordinate 74,644,644 of NC_092825.1, forward strand.
AAATCCCAATAAGTAGGAAGAAAAGGAAAGAAAAAACACACACACGCACAAAACCGACCAAACGAACACCAGGAGCCGTTCTGACATCTCTTTCAGCCCTCTAGCCAGCATCGCCCCTGAGTCCACCTGCGAACAGGGGACTGGGGCAGGAGGTGGGAGGACACCTGGAGACCCCCGATGGCGGCCGTCTCTTCCCCTTCCCTTCCGCACAGGGGCCGATGGGGTCGCACGAGGCGGGCGCCGGTGCTGGGCCGAACGCTCCCCTCGTCCCGATCCAAGGGCTCCTCTGAAGCATTTTCGGGAGGTCCCCGCCCGGCCCCGGGCCTCTCACCGCCCCAGAGCTCACCTGCTCGGGGCGGGCGGTACGTCTGCAAAGAGAGAGGGAAAACGATGATAATTATAAATGAGTGGGGCGGCAGCCACCGCCTGTGTGTGCGGGGTCTGAGAGTGCGGAGGAGCGCAGGGAGAAGGGGATGGAGGGGTCACTGGAGAAGCAAAAGCTGAACGCTGCGGAAGCTCCGCGGCGCTGAAAGGGGAACGAAATAGGGCTGAAAACGAAAAAACTGAGAAAGAAGGGGAGGAAAATATCGTTTAGCGCTCCGGGATGTTCTGGATTTTGGTCAGTACCCGATGTAGGGCTCTTAGCTCTGCTTTTCTTGTTCTGAGGTAGCAGCCAAAAGTCAGAGGTCTCCGCAAGCCTTTGTATGCGAGAGGTACCCGCTTGTTCCTAAGGGTTCACCATCTTTACCTACAGCACGGGGACAGCCCCAACTCCCGACATGGTACCGGGGCTCTGTAGACGGGCTAAAGCATGGGAACAATATTGGGAGACGGGACATTTTGCTGCTTTGTGGTCGGGAAACTCGCCGAAATCTGTAAAGAAACGAGAGAGGTCCTGGTAAAATGGAGGGAAAGCGGTGGCTGTTTTACGGTCCGAGTTTATAATCGGATTTTTTTCTATCCTGATAGAAAGCAGATAAATTTATGAAGGGAGAGCTAAGAGAATAATTACAGGGTGAAGGTAGTTAAATTTTATTTCGAGTCCCAAAGGCAAAACCTGACATTTTATTGCAAACATCTGGAAGGCTTAGGAGAGTGGCATGGTGTTTGTTTAAACACTCATTGAGAGCTTCATTCCGTAAAGTACAAACAAAGCCCATTTAAAAACACCCGGACCGTAAACGTTGTGCGGCTCTTCGCTTCTCTGAGCCTTAAAAGAGAGGGGGAGCGGAAGGGGGCAACGAATGGGCGCCACAGTAGGGACGTAATTAGGAATTAGTTCATCGTACGCAGCGATACCGTTTGTGCGGACCATAAACCAGACCGCTGCCGTGCTTTTCTCGCAGCTGCAGCCCCGCTCGTGGCTCGAAGCCTCTTCCGAGGGCACCGCCTCGGCTGCTCCTCTGCTCTCGGTAGGCGATCGATGTACTGAAGTGTAACAAACCCCGAGCCCCTGTTATCGGGCAGCACATTGCCCACGCTCGTTTTATCATTGTTTTCAATTACCAACGGGGGAAGGAGGGGGAGAATAAGAACTCCCTGTGCGCGATGTGGCTGCGGGACCCTCGGTGCCGTACCCCATCGCGTAGGAGCGTTGCAGGCTGCGCTCAGCCCCGCGAGCACCACATCTGTGCAGCACTCTGCCGCTGCCGCCACCCCCGTTTCTCCCCTTTGCAAACATTCCCATCCACAAACAAATATTTTCAGGCAACGGGGAGGAGCGGGAGAGAATTATTACTTTTTGCACCTCATGGCCTGGCCCTGAGACCCCTGCTCCAGCCGTTCGATTCCAGAGAGTGGTTTCCTGGATTTAATGGAGGTTGAGGCCGAAGGCCGGCGGAGGGGCTGCCCCCCGGGGTCGGTCAGGGTGGGAGCGGTGCTGGGCTCTGCCCTCGCTCCCGGCGCTCCCAGTGCGGTGCGGGGCTCTGCCCCTCGGCCAGGGACTGAGAAGGAGTCGGGGCTGCTGGAAACGCTCGGTGCGCGAAACCACGCTGAAACCCAGGAAAATCTATTTCGGTGTTCATGCATCGCCCCCCAGATTGCTCTGCTTTTCTAACACCATTTCCTCTCGCTAAAATGCTGTAAATAATTATGTTTTCTTGGGTTCTCTTCCTGAACTCTCTCTTCCAGATCCTTTAGAAGACCTCTTCGCTCTCCGTGTTCTCTCAGAAATGAGGGAGCGGGTTCTGGTTGGGCTCACAGCCCCTCTCCACGGGCCTGGGGCCGGCGGTGTCCTGCGCGGCCCTAACTCCGTCCCGGCCCCGGTGCCGGCGCTGCGCCGCGGCCCCCTGCGAGCGCTCCCTCCGAGCGCACTGCTCCCCCCACTTCACCCCTCTCCCTCGGGATCAGGAACGCGACCTCCCTCCCCGCGGGCTGGGGCACCCCCGGCCGGGCGCGACCCGTCAGAGGCGATGCCCCAGAGGGGAGGGGAGGGGAAAGGAGCGGCGGGGGGTGCGGGGCGGGCGGCGGGGCCGCACAAAACCCGCTCCTCGGCCTAGATAGCGGCACTCCGCTTTGCGGCGCTTCCCGAGGAAATCGTTCCTTTCTCGCCTTTCTGCCCGAATCCCCCTTCCCCCACTCGAACCCAGGAGGACCCCGCTTCAGATCGGGCAGAGATGTCCGAGGTGTTCCACGCACCCCCAGTCGCGCCAAACGTCCCCAACCCTCGTCCCCACGGCGCTCCGCAGCTTCTGATCCCAAACGTCGATCCCCGCGATCCACCGCCCTAAGTGGCTCGGTCCACACTAAGACAAGCTCATCCTATAGAAATAATTCTATTGTTTATTGTTTATCCCGAGCCTCCCTTCGGTCCTTGGAAGCGATGTAACTCTCTCTACGTCTTCCCCAGTCGGGGTTTCGCTCGATCGCACTGGTCCCCGCTCTCTGATCATAGAGCTGCCCTCCCCGCTCGGAGTTCGGCCCCGATTTCCTTTTCTCTGCAAGCTCGAAGGGTTTGGGACAGAGCAGGCAGAGGGGCCGATGCCATCTCTACCGCTGCCCGAGGCTGTGCCTGGAGGGTTCGTTCGCTCAGTGGTTAAAATGACAGAAATAAAGAAATAAAAATCAAAATAAAATACGGTAATATAGAATTAAATCAAATAACAAAAATGTAATCGAATATTAAAATAAAATCGAATAATAAAATAAAATAAAACAAAATAAAGTAAAATAAAACAAAGTAAAATAAAATAACAACTCCATTCACCGCTGTAAGTTTCACTTCAAAACAGCAAGAAGTCCCCACCACCAACCCCACTGCCGACCCCACGGCACACGGAGTGGATGACGATTAAGCAGCACCCTCCGGTCCGGCACCCCCAGATTTTTAAGGCCTCTTTCGAACACCTCACATTGCTTATCTTTTAATTTTCGGGGGCTTCGTTCCCGACCCCATAGGCAGCGCGGACACCTCCCCGCACTCAGAGCGAGGCGCTCCGCTAAGGGTTAACTCCCCGCCCGGTGCTCGGGGGCCGCGGACGGCCAAAATTCCTCGTCCCGAAGCCCGGCTCTCCTTCCTTTCCCATTGGTCCACAGCTTTTGGGTCTCTCCCGATCCCTCTTTCCCATTGGCCAACGATATATATATTTTCACTAGGTGGTTTCCCCCCCCCTTCCCCCCCCCCCCCCCATTTGACAGGCGCAAGCAGCTTGCCTAACTCTCGGAGAGAGAGAAAAAAAAAACGACAACAAAACCAACAACAACAACAACAACAAAAAACCAACTCCCAGAAGTTTGGATCAATCAGAGACAGACAGAGAGAAAGGGGAGAAGGCAAAAAAAAAAAAAAAAAAAAAAAAAAAAAAAAAAGAAGAAAAAGATGAAACCCGGCCCGCTGCCCCTGTGAGCAGAGCACAGCCTCCAGCTCTGCCCCGCGGAGCACCGCAGCCCCATGTAGGACGGGGCTGTGCCGCTGGTGCTGGAGCCGCGGGGCCGAGTCCGCCCAGGGCCGGGGCCGGGGGGAAGATGAGCGAGAGGCGGAGGTCTGCGGTGGCCCTGAGCTCCCGAGCGCACGCATTCTCGGTCGAAGCCTTGATTGGGACGAATAAAAAGAGGAAACTGCGGGACTGGGAAGACAAGGGGCTGGATTTGTCCATGGAAAGCCTCAGCCCCAATGGCCAGCTGGGCGACGGCGAGGACCCGACGCAATGCCTGGACCTCAACCCCGGTCAGTGCCGCTCCGTTCTCCGGCAGCTGCTGCGGGAAACTCCCGGAGTTGGGGAGGGGGGGCCGGATTGGGGGGAGGAGAAGGGAAGGCGTTGTGCGGAGATTACTCGGATTTGTGTTATTTTTCTTCTTAGTATTTTCGGTTTACAGTGACTTTTCCGCAGCTCTTTCCCACTTTCCCTCCCGGTCCTGTATCTCCCTCGGACTCCGAACACCTCCCGCTTTCCTCTTCCCCCTCTCCCCCCAACTCTGCTCTGTGCTGACCGCGGTGGGACGCGCACTCCGCATCGCCCGGGTCCCTCGCCACCGAGGGAGGCTGGGGTGCACAAACGCCGCGTCACCGCTGAATCTGCCCCGTGGGTACCAAGCGGGGCACCGGGCAAGGGAAGAGAGCCCCGGAGCAGCGCATTGCCCGGCTCGGGACCCTCAGGGACCGGGAGGGAGTGGAGGGCAGCGGGATGGGGGGAAACGGGGCTGCGTGTTGCTTAGGGACAGAGAACACGGGGCTCCGCTCCCGTTTTTTAAAATCGACTATTGTTACCATCGATATTACCATGTTTATTTACTACAGTTTTTATTATACGCTATTACGATTGTTACGATGATTATGACACACTACTTTTATAATACGCTACTATCATTATACGTACTATTTTATTCGAAAGGCAGACGGTAGCCCGGAGCGCTCCTCCGGCTCCAGCGAAGCTCTGGGGCTCCTCTTGTCCCTCTCCCCCTCTGCCACATCTCTCCGGTCCTCCAACGCGGCCGCGGAGCCGCGGGTGGGTGCGCGCCGCCTCTGAGCGCCACCGAACGGGACGGGGCCACGTCGCTGCCCCCTGCGGGCTTCGGGCTCGGAGCGAGGTCGCTCTCGGTAATTACTCTTCCTTCAGTATTGGGGTGCTGGGGGTGGGGGGGAAGGCCAGAGGATGTCTGTTGCCACCACGTATGAGAAAGGATAGGAGCTTCATCCCCCGCTCCCAGGCCGCTCAGCCACACTTAAATCCCTTTGTAACTTATATACATACCTCCTGCAATATCCATATATTGCACGGTATATATTGCAATTTATACATTGTACTGTACATAGTGAGAAATGTGCGCATTTGGCGATTTTCCCGTGTCAGCCGCCGAAAAGCCGCAGTGAAAAACGTTGAGAAGCGTAAGGAAACAGTGCAACGGATCACCAAACGATTAACTGAAAGAAATCCGTAGTAAAAACCCAGCCTGGTGCTTCCGGAGGGAGCCGAGGCTCGGAGCTGCGCAGTCCCGGCCGCTGCGCTCCCATTGCGCGGTGCTACCGGTGCCGTCCCGGAGAGACGGAGTGCAGCGGCCGCCCGGCACCGCCCTTCCCAGAGACAACGAACAGCGGGAATAACTGAAAATAGAAAGGAGAAAAAAAAAAAGAGGGAGGGGGGGGGGAGGGGGAGGAAATAAAAAAAAAGAGAAAAAAAAAAAAAGAATAAAAAGGAGAGAAATTACGGCTTTAGGGTATTCCTCTTTCAAAATAACAAGTACGGGAGGGAAGAGAGAAAGATCTGCTTTGCCAAGGCAGAGAAGATGCGCGCACTGGTCTTTCTTAGAACCGTTTCTCACTAATTCCCGGTGTCTATACAATGTATTTGTGTTGGTCTAAAAGTCTGATTTGCCTTTTTTCCTCCACGAATTCGAACGAACAAAAACCAAAAAGCCCCAACACTTCTGCTCACCGGGCTGGCGACTGATAGAGAACTGACTGCAAAACGCCCGGGGCCCGGCCAGCCGTTGTGGTGTTTTTCATAAAGCGAAGGAAATCAGGAACAGTTCGGGAAACCATTCCGAGGAGGCTGATGGACTTTAAACGAAGTCCCGGCTGCAATTTGCGCGCTCACTTTATTAAAGCCAAATCCCGCGCAGCGCACCTCTGCTGCCTGGGTGGAAATTGGTTCGCGGCCGCGTAATGGCCCCCACATTCCGGCTTTATAAGGCCCCATTAAGAACAAACTTTACACCTCATGCGTTTAAACGTCGCCAAATCTCTGGCGATATACCAAAAATTGGAGGAGGGAGTTTTTATAGCGTCCCAAACCTTCCCGATTCCAAATCGCTGCTTTGAATGGAGTAGGAAATAGCGCGGGTATAGCGCTCGTGCCGGAGGCGTATCGGTGCGGGCCCCGAACGTAGCACTGAACGCTGCAAAAACGCGCACCGATCCGGCTCAGCAGAGAGCGAACGGGCCCCGATTTATCGAACTTATCGCAAAAATTCACTCCGAGCCCGCGGGGTTTCGCCGAACCGCTTTTCGTCCGCCCCAGGGAACGGAGTGCTGCCCGAGGGAGGTTGAGGAAGGTTCCGTCCTCTTCCTCGCCGCCCCTCTCTTGGGATGCCTCCTTTCTCGGCTACAGAGTCCGGCTTGGATTTTCCCCCGGTCTCCGCGTGCCTGTACCGTGAGAAAAACGAGATCGTTCCTCCGTGCCGCAGCGTCGGGGACCGCGTTTTGCCTGGGGAGCCTCGTGAGCCTCCCACGGCCTTCGAGTAGCGCCGGGAGGAGCCGCGCGTGGAGCGATGCGGGGCCGTGGGCGGTGGCGGCTCTCTTAGCGCTGCCCCCGCCCCACGCGGGGCACTGCGGGGCGGGAGCCCCCACGTTGCGGGGCCGAGAGCCCCCGCCGTGTGTCGCGGGGCCCGGTCGACGCTGTGTCTCTGATTAACTCCCGGCCGAGGGCGGATTTCGTCCCGGTGAACAGCCGACAGCCGGCTCTGGGGAAAGTTCCGATAGGAGTTCGGGGTTTCCCCTCCTAAACGCGGTCGCTCCACACGGGTGGACCCGCAGGAGCTCCAGGGGCAGAGCGAAAGAGCGCGGTTGGAAATGCGCAATTCCGTGCGTTTCGGTGCTCGTGGCGTTCACAGGCATAGAAAGGCGGCAGCGCGTTCCTAAGCGAATTCTGCCGCTACAACCTTCGGGATCGCGCACCCTCATCTCTCGTAAAATAATAATAATGATAATAATAATAATGAAAACGTCCGTTACAATAAACCCAACCAACCAATCAAGCAGCCCCTCAAAACCCCACATTTTCGAAAGTGTGATTTTTGTCCATCCGGGAAGACGTAATTACTTTCCAGCGCGCTGCTCGAAGCGGTATTGATCAGTGCGAGAGCAGAGCTCGGCACGCCCAGGTGCGCGCACCCAGCCTGGGGGCCGGATAGCTGAGGGGTCGGGGCTCCCCGCCCTCTGCTAGGGCGAACGAGTTTCCAGAGCACGAGAAATTCGATTAATTTTAGTTATCTTTGTTTGTTTCGACGTACACGCCTGTTTCTGGCTGCTCAACCTGGTGCATCTCCGTTTCTGGCCGTGCCCACGGGGTAACTCCGCTTCTCGCTCTGCCTGTTGTTGGAGCAGTGCGGGCGTGGGGCTCCGGAGGGCTTTTTGGTCTCTGCCTGTGTTGGGCAGGAGAGGATCGCAGAGGCCCGGGCCCTGCTGCTGAGCGGCGCCCCGGCACCACGAGCTGCGAGCCGAGGAACGTCGGCTTTGTGCTTGGCAGAAACCTCCGGGTCTGGTACAGTTTTCCGTCTCACTTCTGAGCGGGGCTGCAGGAGTTCCTCCCTCCCACCTGCTGCATCCTCCCGAGTAGGGGACACCGAGGCCACCCTCGCAGCATCTCACCCCATTGCGACCCCGTACATCCCACTCGCGGCGATGTGAAGCCGGGGGGCTCGGGCTGAGGCCATAGCAGGGCCGGGACCCCGGATGGAGCTCTGCGCGAGGTGCATGGAGTGCGCGGAGCTGAGCGGTGCGCTCCCACCGCCCTTGTGGGGGTGCGGAGCTCGCAGTGCGTTACGGGTGCGAACCAATAGAAGAGGAATCAAACCACGTTCTCCTAAATGTATTTTAAATCGCCACTATTTTTTATATATTTTATTTTTATTTTTATTTTAAATGTAGCTTAGTTTCATCCGGGGGGAAAGCTGTCAGATCAATGGGCATTTCTTGTCTTTAACAAGAACTGTGGGAGAATCCAGAGAGCTTCTGTTACCGGCATAGGTCTGCGATTCCTTCCGCACCATCCATCACCGCTCCCTCCTCCCGCTCGGGACCGAGAGCCTGTATCGAGTATCGGCCCCTCCTCGGGCAGCAGCGTCCACCTTCAGCCCTATCTGCCTCCTAGGAAACGGATGCTTTCTTTCAGATGAGAAAGTCGAAAAATGTCTTCCTAGAATGCAAGAAAGAGAGTTTGAATCGTTTCGCAGCACGGCAGTACCGCTTTGGTCACTTCTGTGCAGAGATCGGCGTCTCTCCAGCTCACCTCCCTCATGGCTCTGCTTCCACTTTCGTGGTTTTCAAGCTTGGAAGAATTGTGTTATGTTGTTCATATATATGTACATATATATGGACACACACACATAGTGTTCTGTTCCAGATTACAGCTTACAATAGTTTAAAAACGCACGGAAATCAGTCTGAGAGTACTCGGAACATTCCCACTGCATTGCAAGCAGCTTGTACGGCAGCTACATCATTCCCTGCTGTAAGCAAGATCTGTTCACATGCGGTTTCAGTCACCCTGAGTGTTCACACTGAGATCCGTACTTTGCGCTGCTGACATAAAGCAAGGCTCAGTTGGAAGAGGCTTCAGTTTTCCAACACTGACCACGTTCCAGATATCGATAGAGATGCCCGCAGGGGCTGTGCCCGTTGAGAGAACTACAGGACTCGGTGCCAGCTTTCGGCTCCCAGACGCCTCCCCGGGCATTGGCGAGGAATGGCGAGTCCCGACCTTTGGGCGGCGGAACGGGATCTGTGCGTCCGATGTCCGCCCTCGGCAGGAGCGGCGCTGGGCGATGCGGCGTGGGGTCCCGAGAGGCGACGCTGAGATTTTTCCCCTTTTTCTTTTCTTCCTCTCTTCTTCTTCTTCTTTTTCCTTTTTCTATCTTTCCTTTATTTTTTGTTTTATTTATTTTTTTCATTTTCCATTTCTTTTTTTTCCCCCCTCCATCGAAACGGTCGCTTCATCCCCACTTTGCTCCATCATCATTTAAAGCAGGTTACGACTCCATCCTTTCTGCTTGCTGGGCACCTGTTGTCGCAAAACACAAAGCATGCTCCGTTGAGGAGGGTTAAGGGCAAATAAAGGAGTGTTCTGGTAATGAAAATCGCTTTGGAAACCGGTTAAGAAATTTTAATACTGATAGGAAACACAGCGGGCGTTCAAGTTCCAGCAACGATATTCACGCCGTTGGCATCCTTTAATTGCACATCCTGCACGATCAGACAGCAGTGACTTAGTAAATCAATACGCGAAGCGACAAAAGCAGCCCCTTTTAAAAGGGATAACAAGGAGTTGCTCCTTGTTTGTTGTGTGTGCGTGAGTGCAAATAGCAGCTCGGTTGGGGAGGGGGTGATGGAGAGGTGTGATGGCCCGAGTCAGCACTCACAGCATGAGGGGAATCCGGGCTGGGGGCATGTTCTGCCTGCACCCAAATCAGTGGGAGATCTTTCGGTGGGGAAGCTGAACCAATACAGTGAAGACGTTGAGGAGGGGTTCAGGTCTGCTTGAATCGAAGCTCCTTTCTCCTCTGCTTTCTTCTCATTCTCTATTTTAATTCTATTTTTTTTTTCTTTCTTTAATTAATTCTTTTAAAATTAATTTTATTTAGAAGTGGGAAAACTTTATCTTTGGCCGACCTTTCAATACATTTCCAAGACCTCCTGTCTAAATTATGTTAAAAATAATTTTAAAATCAATTTCGAAATGCATTTTTAATTTAAAAAAAGAGAGATTTTTCATTTTGATAACGATGAAATGGGGAATTTGAGCTTTTACAGCACCCTACCTGTTCATTTTTCTTCTTCTAACGAAGTGATTTTCCAAATCTAACATAACTGATTTTTCTCCTCTCTGAAGACACATTCTCTTCATCAGTTCATTGTATTTAAAATGAAACAAAACAAAAACAATGAATAAAGTACTGTCACAAGGGGTAGTTTCACTAAAAAGTATCCACACTGTCCTGTTCTGAAGCATTCTTCCTTCATGAGGGAGCATCATTGAATACTGTCAAATGGGCATTTTTAGTGATGTCCACGTATATGATTCTTGGAAAAGGAATTTAGGAAGAAATTACAGACAAACTGATTTGCAGTTCCTAAAGATCCCTTAAGTGGCTGATTAAGAAATGGACACAAACAATGTTAATAATCAGCGCACAGATAGAAATCAGCACGGCAGAAGTTGTTTGAATGTCACTCGCTGAGTGCACACGGAACAATTATGAATGGCTTATGGAGCTGCGACTTCCCCTGATGGCTGGGTGTGCCCTTGGCTGGCGTGAACTGTTTTCCCATGACCGATGAATTAACAAAACCAAGTGTCTACTTTTTGGAACTTGGGGAAATAAAGAGCCGTTCGATCAGAAATCTGCCCCCAGACTGAAGGGAGAACTGAAGATGCCAGAGGGCCTTTGTTTTAAATGAGAACGGAGAGCATAGAAGAATTCTTAAGAAGATACACAGGCCAACAACATCATTCCTAATCAAGGTATTGAAAGTGCTGACTGACCGTGTGGATGCTTCTGGGTAGATAAGAATTCCAAAGCGATATATGGTAATATTTAGCAATAAATGTCACTCTGTACAAAGAGGGCAGGGAGTCTTTGAAAGTTCTGTGGGTTTGAATTTGCTGAGGAAGAGGGGACCTTGAGAAGAGATGGAGAGATTCAGAGATGGGCTTTTTTTCCCTTTGACTGCCTTCAGTCCCACTCAGATGATCCTTTAAACAAAACAATTCATTGTGCATAGGTGTTATTGTTCTATTCTGCTTTCAGTGAAGACGTTATCTCAGCTCCGTAGATGCACTTTGCGCTAATAAGAGACAAAGGTTTTATTGCCCTTTAAGCAGTTTTTCTTACTGGGATGAAAAGGCAGAAGTAGGAGATCTATTGAGTATTCACTTGTACCTACTCAGACCTCGATGGAAACTCCTACCAACTTTCTAAAAAGCAGACTTCAGCCCTGAAATCGTATGGATTCTGCTGCTGCCCCAACTTGTTGCACGATGCCTTTCAACAACTGGGATGGGCAATCCTAAACTTTCAGTTGACGCCTCCTTTTGCAAATATATGAATTGCACAAATCAGACCCTTGCTTGCTTCCTGCTCTTTGCTGTGCAATGCTCACACTGGGGCTGTCAGAACTGAGGCTGTTGTGTTTCCTCGGCTTCCTTTGGTCTACTGGAGCGCTGTGTCTGTTTGTAGGAATAAATAATCAAGACCATGAGGGTAACACCCAGATGACCATTTTTATGCTATGAGAGGACCGTGCTTTCTTTTTGTCTTCAGTTCTTATGCAAATGTATGGTAGTATGAAAACTGCTGTGTTGGGTCAGATTAAGTTTCGGCATTGTGCCTGGTCTTGTGGCATCTGAGCACTCCTGCCTTTGAGTTGTGTAAAGCAATACGGCAGTGCTCCATACAAGGCAACAAGGCTGCTTTTTCAAACTGAGAAGTTGTCCTTTTGTTTCTTATGCCAGAGGGATGTAGAAAGTGTGGAAGAATGTAGAATGCAGCACATGGTTGTGGAGCCTAATGGTTTTTATTTCACTTCAGAATTTAAAGGATAAACAGAAGATCTATTATTGTAGGATTTGGGTGCTTCCTGTGCCAGGCTCTTTGGAGCAAGCACCAAAAGGCTTCATTTACCATCCGACAGCTCTATCAAAGTCTGTCAGCGAGGCAGCCCCACTCCTTACAGCCATTGTCTGCATGCAGACATAATGCTGGGGTGCTGTTGTGCAGGTCCCTGCATTGCAAATCCAGCTTTGCCCTTGCATCCCACTCTGGTTGGTCTGTGCAGAGCAATTCTGCTTACTGCAGGACTCAGGAAATTGTGCTGGGGGTGAGAGAAGGGAGGGTGGCCATGAAGATTGCCAGTGGTGTGCTGTTACAGGAATGGTCAATAATTGATAGCTCTTGTGAAAATAGGGTTGTATAATAAGCTTGAGGAAAAACTCCCCTCTTGCTCCTTGGAATGAAAGATCTGATTGTAGGGTGGCTGTTTATTAAGAGTGTTTCAAGATGGATTGCTCGAGTAATATTAAGGTGCTGAGCATCATTTACCCAGAGTAATGTGAGTTCTTTAAAAATCAATCAAAAAAGCTGTTCAGCCCCAAAAGGGAATGGAAAATGTTTGGGACATTTGCTGCCTCTTTCTTTTTGCGCTGTGGGACAAATCTCATTGGGCAACTGCTGCAGAAGCTCTGTTTCGATGCTGAGGTTCTCCTTTGCATGACTCCTGTGGGGATGAAATGGTTATGAAACTGGGGAGAGAGGATCTAAAAGGGGCAAAGGAGTAGAAAACTAGGTACTGAAGGAGACCTTTTTTGAGAAGGAATGAAAGAAACACGACAGGAAAGATCAGAGGAGGAAGGAAGTGTTCAGTGTTTTGTTTCCTAACCCAATGTCTGGCTGTGGTGTGGGGAGAATCTAGAGACTTACCCCCTACATCTGGGTTGCCTCATGTTGTTTTCCTCCCAGAAAAATGAATGGCATGGCACCTTGAGATGCAAAATAATGTTATAGTGAATAGAGTTACAGGGTTTATGGATTTAGGGCTATAGGGTTTATGAAAGCAGTATGTTGTAAATGTATAATTATCTGGTATGGCACAGATCTATGAGGGCCCTGAGAAAAGAAGGGGAAACCTCTCGTAGAGAAGTTTTAAGATACCAACCAACCGACAGGGTTTCTTCTCATGGTTTTTGTTCTCTTGATGTAAAAAAAAAATAAAAATCAGGAATTGCAGGATAAATATATGGATGAAATATTCTCACTTACAATGAACTCCATAGAACTTTTTTTTTCTTTATTTTTAAGAAAAACACTTCAAATCCTACTCACCATTTTTATTCAGAGCTTCATCCTTTTTATAATCAATAGAAGTTGAATATGGATTTTTCTTAGGTCTATGCTATTATGCTGTTGTATTTCTTGTATAACATCAATTTCCTTTGTGTATAAAAACCAGATCTTTCTGTTCCTTATATTATTCATATTTAAATTATCCATAAATGGAAGTGTTTTTATGTGCCCTATGGAGCGTGTCAGCCACTATTGCAATGAGCTTAGTTTCTTACTATATAGGTATACCTAGAGGCATTTTCTAATTGCTAATTAAATTATGCATAGTGCGTTTCATGTCGTTAAGGAAGTAATTAAAGTTTACGTACGGTAATCGGCTACTCCAGAAAACTCAGCCTCTCCTTCTGCTCCCAGTTTCTACTTGTGACTGTGTGTATTTCTGTGTCTTTGCTGGGGCTAGAGACGGAACGGGGAGGAAAACAGCATTTTTGTGCAGCAGCAGAATTTCTTGGAAGTTCTGTTCTTTTGTGCAGACTGGCGAGAGTCAGTGATCTAAATGAAGAATTATGAATACAATAATGATTTCTTATGACAATGGTTTGTAGCTGCCTTTTTGCCGATGAATTGGCCCTTAATCATTTTCCTTATGCAAATTCAGACACTCGCTGATTGTTCATGAAAACATTTGGCGATCCTGAGCCGGGATCTACATGGCTGCATCTCATACAGTTGCTATTCTCTGCAACACAGTGACGTTGTACAGATACACGGGAAGAAAACTATTATTACCATAGTCACCCAATGAATTGTATGCTAGCTAATTTGCATTATTTTTCCTGAAATATATAAGTGCGTTTTTTATATTGCTTTTTTCCCATTTTCCATTTCTCTTTTGCATTACTCCAGATTCATAATATTTTTTGAGTCGCAGTCGTGACATTAATCATGTTTTCTCCTGCAAATCAGGATCCTCATCTTCCTTTACTTGTGCAGTGAGAAGCGGCTCATTGTTGCCAGTTAGGATGTTACATGTGCTTGCTTACACTAGTGGCTCTTTGGATCGGCTCCCTTTTCTGTTTTGTTTTGTTTGCATTAACATTACTGCAGAGCGCACCAATCCACGATGAGGGCTTTGGGACAAACTGCAGTTTTACAAAGAATAATGTTTTGAAGGTGTTGCTGGTTAGTCACCTTCTTTTAATAATGCAGCATTTCCGACAGCCATTTACACCATGGTTGGATACATTCATTCTCGTACACATACTGAGATGTGCATTTCATTAAGAGAAGAATTTGCTGCATTGAGCACAGAGATGAAATGCCCCTAACTCTTCTGTGCTGACTTTGTGATGAGGGGAACAGAGACTTCAACAACAATTTGTTGTTATTCTACTTGAGGGGTAAATTTGGCATAATTTAATACCAAATTCGAAGTGATCCCCAATGATTCTGGGACAGGAACTCAGAATTCACGATACAGGGAATACCCACAGTGAAGAATGAAGAAATTACAAACAAATTTGTGAAGTGGAACAGGGGTCTTGTGTTGGTTCAGTGCAGTGAATCACAGGTTAAAGCTCCATTTTATTAAGGTATATTTTGTGAACTATATCAGAAAATTCCCGAGATGCAGTTCCCCTTCCTCTGCCTAGGATGTTGAAAGAGATACCAGTACATATTGTGCATCTTGAACATAAACAAGGGAATGGAGAGCAATGATTTCTCATCTACAGATGCAGAGAACAATCTAAAATGAGAAGGCCATATCCTCAGAGTTCTGTTATTTCTTCCTCTTCATGTTCCTCATTTGGTAAAAAAGAATTCCCAGCTCATGCTGATGCCTTGAAGGTCTTCCCTGTTTCATATGGAATCAGTGATAGAGCCACTTATACACAGTGTTTTCCAAAGTGTGAATCTATCAATTTTTCTCTCTTCTATAAGATTTTGGTTAAGCTCAAACAGATAAAGGTTTTGGGTTTTCTTTTTTTTTGTTCTTTTTTTTTTTTTTTTTTTTTTTTTTTTTTTGTTATGAGGGCATTGCTTTTCAAAACTTATTTTAAATCTTTCCGTTCTCTCTTTATAGGGACATGGTTTAGTGGGAGCTATTGGTAATAGGTGAACGATTGGACTGGATTATCTTTTAGGTCTTTTCCAACCTTGGTGATTCTATGATTCTGTATCAGTCCCAGGGCCAAATTCAGCAAGCAGCTGAGCAATCCAGCCATCGTATCACTGTGTTTCAGCAGAGGTTGTGCAGTGGCCATGATTTTTTTCCCAAATATCTACTCTCATCCGTTTATACTGAATGCAGTTCTCTCTATCTCCCTCTCTTTCTCTCTCTTTTTTGTTAAAACTGGGGATTTTTGCAGGGAAGAAAGTCCTCCAGGTCAGTAAAAGTGACTGTCAAAGAGCGAACAGCAAAGCATCTGCATTCAAATTCCATTTTGCTTGTTATGTACTCTCCTCATGTTGTGTGCATGTGTAAGTCCTTCTATACAGACTGATTTATAGTATTGCATACTGGACGTATTATATTAATAATATCCTGAGTATGTGTGTTTTTCTGAATAAGAGTGTAGTCTAATCTGGAATTTGAACATTTAACTTCTTTAAGATGTTTGAGAAATATCTGCCTTTTCCGTTCCTGTTTAGCACTTCCAGTTTGTCTCAGCAGTAACAGATATCAGTGTCATGTTTGATGGCCAGAAATAGGATAGTTTTGCTCTGGTGAAGAAAGCAACTTGTATTTTAGTATTATTATTATTATTATTTTTCCACTAGAGGCTCTTATTTTACCACAGAATTTAAGCATATGTATGTTTTTTCTAGGGCAGTAGAGAACTGTCTTGTGTTTTCATGGGAGAAGCATCTCTTTTTCAGTCTATTTGCTCAATTTAGCTTTCTGCAAGCACCTGAAGTAAGGACTTAAGACATGAAAGTTACTCTGCTGCTGTCTTTGGTGAGAGCCACTCAACAACAGCAGTGTTTCCATGGATCCAGCAGATATATTCGTGGCAGCAAGGGCTTCCCTCAAGGCAAAAGTGGGGGTGAAATCCTTCCTTAAGAGGACAATTCAAACAATTCCCTGTGCTAAACAGAAGTGCAAAAACCTCTTTTTAATGAAAGACAGATTGCCATCGTTTGCCAGAGATTATCACTCTGCTAAACTGAAGCAGAGCAGCAGAAATTCCTGCATCATTTACATCCTGTGAAGGAGGCAAGGGCAAAAGCTGGAGGGGAAATATTTATCAGTATGGGAGCAAACAGCTGCGAAGAAGAAAAAGCTGAACTTTAAGTTGTCGAGTCTCCCAGCAAAATAAAATGATAGTTTAGGAAAAGCCATACCAAGCAAACCCTGGGCTGTGCCATACTGTAAATCCTGAAAGGGACACTCTCGTCTTGAACATAAAAGAAGACTGATCTGTTCCAAAATCTTTCATCTCCAACAGAGCTCCCTTTAAAAATGCTGGCTGGCATTTAAAAGTGTATTGAACTCCAATTTTTGTTCCTGGGATCTCTCCTGCACCACTCTTTGTGTTTGCAAAGGTGGTTTCTGTTAGCCAGTTTCCTCCTTGCTATCTGAGGCCCCGATCCTGCCAAAATGTATTCCCATCCTTTGCTGCCGCGAGTCTCCCATTGAAATCACTCCCAGCAGGAAAGGTGAGCTCACACTTGTGTGTGTGTGTAGGATCAGTGCCTGACTGTAGGGGAAATGGAAACTGCATAAAGTTCTGTCAGTGGCACAAAGTAAACAATTGAGGATGTAGGCTGAAACGTATTTCTTTAATACTTTAGTTGCAGGAATTCTAGATGTGATGTGTAACTCTAGTAAGGGATAGACCCTTCAGAAAGGAATGTAATTTTTTCATCTTATAAGTAAGTATGTAATTTTAAGCAGAACTGGCCATAGCATAGATTGAAATCATTGTACTTGTGAGGTGAGGAACCACACTCTTTTCCTTTCAGTCCATATTTTCCTTCCAGCATAAAATCGTTGAGCCTTTCTGCTGCTTGCCATTAGATGCTGGTGGAACTTTGATTTTATTTCCCTCTGTGCATGATTTTATTTTGCATGTTTGTCAGTTCTGACGATGAAACTCAAGTTCATTTAGGAACCACCTGCTGTCATCTTTTATGGTGTCAGTGCAAGACAGAATGTTGAGAAAAATGAAGTTGTGACTTCTCAAATGTCCTTGTTCAGAAAAACTGACCCTGGTATCTTGATTCCCACATATATCAGATGCAATTTATGTGTTTACTTTAATCTAAAGTCTTCAACTGCATTCAAAATTGAAATAAAAATGTTTATATCATTTATATGCATTAAAAAATGCCATCAAGATTTGAAGTATTATGGTGACATACATGACCATAACTCAAAAAATCTAGCATACCAGTTTCAGCCTTTCAGCCTGTGCTAGAATTGGTTGGGTGCAAACCCATTGTCATCTGACAGATCTGGGTACAGCTGGTGCATGAAACTCCATCAGGCTCAGTATGATTAGCCACAGTAATAGGGGGATGAGACATTAGGTGAAAAATTATCTTTGTTTCTGAGTATCAACCTGATATAAAACATGGGGAAAGGAGATTTGCCATTACTTGACTTTTAGTCTTCAGTTCCAGGATGTTTATGGAGAAACATAGCAATCTTTATTCCCTGCTCTTTCTTCTATTACAGCAGTGCAGTTGATTTTCAGAGTATAGGTGAGTTGTTAGTATTTAGACCTTTTATAGTATTTTTTTCTCAGTCTTGGCATGCCCTGCTTGGACAACACAGAGCAAATAATAGCTAAATTTGCCTCTCAATTGTGCTCTAACTTGGGCCCCTTCTTTTGTATAGTCATTGATTTTTACAGAATTTGCCAATACTGAATTTCTTTGCAACTTCTGTTTCCCTGTAAAACATAGTTGAAGCTGACGAGTCAGTATGGAACTATAAGTCCAAAACATTCAGTGCAAAGGAAAAGTTGACCAAAGAAGTACAAGCAAAATGCTTGCTATATAGATGGACCGTCTCTCCCCTTACATTCTTCATCCCTGTGTTCAAAGAACATGCTTTAGGTTGAAGGCATTGTATGTCCTTATGAAAGAAGAAAGACCAAATAATGTTTCACAGTTCCACACAGCTTTGACATAATTTCATCAATGCTGAGATTTGAGTAGCACTTCAGGAAACAAAACCAATTGTATCATGCTAATGCGCTGCTGCTAAAGGAGTACCTAATGATGAAGGATTCCTCACTCTTTTGTTACTGATATATATCTGCCAAATACAAAACTCCCTTTTCAAAGTAGTTGATCTTCTTTCAAAATATTTGATGAGTAGAGAAATAGTTAAGAAGGTGTGTTTTACCACAATTAGCAAAAAAAATTAACACTTGAAGATAAAAATGTAATGCCAGAACTCATCCCTCCCAGTTCAGGCTTTTCAGAATCACACAGATGTCCATAGCATAGATTGCTTTGTGCTACTCAGGTTAGAGTACACAGTTAGTTACATTTCCTCGATGTAAGGGTGGAGGGATGTGGATATCAAGAAGATGAATCACAGAACATCTCAAGTTGGAGGGGATCCACAAGGGTCACCAAGTCCAACTCCCAGCTCCACACAGCACAACCGAAAATACAAACCCTATATCTAAAAGCAACATCAAAACACTACCTAAACTCCAGCATCTTGGGGCCATGCCCACTGCCCTGGGGAGCCTGCTCCAGAGCTCCACTATCCTACAGTGAAGAATCTTTTCCTAACCCCTAGCCTGAACCTAATACCCAGTTTGAGCTTAGCTCCATGTTCTGCCACTTGCTTTCTGCTTCACCTTCCATCATCCTCAGGCCAAGATGTTTCAGAACCTGTTCATTTTGTTTCAGGCAGCATTTGAGTACTCAGTCAATGATAAATCAATGATAAGATAACAGTGTGACTCATCATCCTAAATCCAAACCATACTCATCTATGGCAAAATCAAGAACTCCATGCAAAACATAGTGCTTAATATTTGCTTTCAGAAGTTCAGAGTACTAAACTGTACTATTAAAACACTTTGGAGTTTTAGGAGGGAGATTTGAGTTGTCACAGATTCAACTCATGTACTGTAACATTATCTGACAAAACCTTTAGGAATGTTTTCCTGGAGATGGATGTGTCTTCACTACTGCCCCGTCCTTTGGGATGCTTCAGAAGCCCCAGCACCCCAGAGAGAAACGTTTCCCCTTATTTGGTAAATGCTAACATTTTTCTAATGAAAATTAATACAGAATAAACTTTTTCTTTTTAACCATCTCCCCCTCCCCCCACCCCCATCCCCACAGTGATCTTCTATAAATAAACAGATCCCACGAGTGAAAATCTCCCTGGCAGAGAAACTCAGATTAAGAACGCATTTACCAGCTAAGACTAATTTAGACCCGGCATTAAGGGTTTAGTGTAGTTTGCTGGCTCCTGCACGGAGCACTGGATGTGAATTTCGCTCGAATATTTATAGATACAACATTCCTCCTTTGTATCACCATCTGCTCACCACCTCTAGCTGAGCTTCGGGGTCTGTACCAATGTCAGCGGAAGCTTTAAAATCTGCCATTAAAATAGCAACAACAGCAGAGATCTGCTGTTAAAATAATAGCAACAACATCCCTCTGTGGGATGCTCAGGAACATGCGACTATGGACAGGACTGATCCAGCATTCCTTTCCTGCCCTGGGAGCTTTTTAGGAAAGAATAAAATAGAAGCCTGGGTTGGCTCCATTTGTGTACAGATAGCTGAAAATATGGAACTACTTTCTCCCATTGTCCTTCTGGTTGAACACTGGGGAGAGAATGGAACAATGTGTGGAAATGCCATAGAGAAAATGTAAAGAAATACTTAGCAGATGAATTCAATATAAAAATGAACTCAAACCACCGATAATGTTAATTATAGCTTTTTGTTTTTGTTGTTGTTTTCTTTTCCTAATAAGAATCCATGTGATTGCAATGAAGCTAGGTTCTGCACCTATTACAGTTAATAGTACCAGGATTAAGTCCTTGCATCCAAATAATATTCAGTAATAAAAAAGCATTAAATATTTTGCCTATTTTTTTCTCTTGGTTGTAAGGGAAACCGTTGTGGCAACAGTTTGGCTTAGTCCACGAGCTGCTCTTTTTTCAAGGAATCTGGGTGGCCAATTATATAGATGGAGTTGAGAAATATTTCTGGATAGCAACTCAGCACATGCAAGTGACTAATGAATTCCCACTGTACTCTGTAACATGACTTCCTGGTGCATTCTAATGCATTTGACTAGCAGAATATCAGAGACTCTGTAATTCTTCACATGGAAATAGGATCATGGTGGGTAGTAGGAATGAAAAACATGACCGCGGGAATCAGTGATAAGTACTGAGAAGCTTTAATTTTCATATTTTGATTTAAAAAACTAGTGTAAGACTACTTGAAGAAGACAATCTAAAGCAGAGCTTAGTGTGGTCTTTTAAATGGAAAGAAACTGATGTCTTCAAAAATTACTTTTTATCTCACAGAACAGTTTAGGATAGAGGAACTAAACTAGCCAGAACAAAAGGATAAGAAGGACAAAAATCCAAGACAGAAATCATCTGTAATTACGCTCCTGTCTGGAAAAGTATGTGAATGCCCATTGGCCACAGATATCAAAGGTGCAACATCAATTGGACGTGTGAGGTACCTAAATACCTTTGTGGAACTTGGCATTAAGATGGAGTGTCACATTTCCTGCTGGATAGTTTGTCCCTGTGTTAATTTGAATAAGTACAGCATTCATTCACCTTTGCAGCACTCGGTTTTTCGTTGTCTGTTAGAAGGAAGCTCATGCTAATACTCTTAATGGCTGGCATCTGGATGTGGAACAGGGTAAAGGATATTTTCTCTGGGGCAGAAAAATCTGTGGCTTCCCAGCCTTAAATTAAGAAACTCTATTGATTCATATGCTGAAATGGGAAGGTTTCTAAACTTGTTTCAACTCTTTGATGAATAACTAGATAGAAAACTAACCCTATCTTGTTGTACAGTCACTGGAAAGGATATTGCTTGCTGTAGGACAAAAAATAAGAACTAAGTCTAGAAGACAAAGAATGTCATTGAGTATTACCTGTATGTCAATAACATGATGGTGTGGAAAATATTAGTGATAACTGATAACTGATCATTACAAAACAAGGGCATCGTTATTGATGATGTTCAGTCCCTAAAGCACTGAAGATCCTGGTCAGCTATAGCATGGCATAAGTAGACACTTACATGGCTTCCTAAGAATATAAACCAAATTAAATAATGAAGATCTACAAAAAAAAAAAAAAAAAAAAAAAGGCAGCATTTTAAATGAGGAATTGATCAATGCTTCAACAATCGTTAAGAGTAGCGAGAATGCTGTCTTTGCATGGAAGTCAGTTTCCTATTGTACAGGCTTTTTCACATCACTCATATTATGTATTTGTAGAGTACAGTTGGTGAAGTGGAATATCAGAAGAAGGTGTGAATTGCTAGTGTTCCTATTGTAAGAGGAAGAAAGGCTGCTGCACTTTGTTTAAACCTTTACTGTGAAAGTCTGTCAGCAACAATAACTGGAAATGAACAAGATACCAAAACAAGGGGGTAAAATAAGAGATCTCCCTAAGATAAGGACCCAATTTATTATTTTTAATGACAGGCATATGGAAGAGACACTTCTACAACAGTAGTAACAAGAAACAGTCTACCATTTAATAACTGTAGAAGATATCATTTATTTTTATGGCAGGTCAAAAGCGCAATTCAAAAAACAGATGAAATTTTGCTTTCATGAGCTCAGCAGGCCAGGTTCATACAACACAATGTTGGCTGCAGTTGGGCAGTCTTTGAAGTCAGTTGTATCTGCCTTTGCACTACTGGGCGCATGAAACTTCAGAGTGCTGGGAAAAGAAATCTTTAAGAAATTACTCTGGAGAAAATGTAAGATGAAAAGGGAGTGAGGAAGTAGCACAAAGGAAAACAAAGACAAAAACCACATTCTTGTGCCTATAGATTTACTCCAGTGACCTGAGTGAATTTTCACTTGTTGACATTATGTGATACTGACCCAGAAAGACAGAAGAATGAAAGTAGCAGCCGACTGAGCAGAACAGTAGTGAGATAGACATCATCTCTGTAATCTGAGATAAATTCCCTTTATTTTTGTTCAATAAAAGCAAGAATTGCACAGTGCAAACCGCACAGATGAGGTCAGGCTGTACAGCATCTCTTCTGCATGCCTATGACTGCATGCCAGTAATATACAAGAGCGTGACACATGACCTTGGGACATTAATTTCAGATTGCACATCTACTGTCTTTTAATTCCTTGTCCTATTAAGACAGTGAAGCAACTTTTCTACTCATCCTGGGGTTTTGCAGGGAAGAAAATTGGGATGAAATGCCAGAGACATTCTTTTGTCAAGGATGTGCATGCCTGGCTAGAAAGAAGTACCCATCATTAAAACAGGTTATTTGAGTACATCAACCCCTGCTCCTTCTTGATTATTCCAGGCTGTTTTAAATCACTTTCTGATAAGCTGGTTTGTTAATACCTCATCTCTAAAACCACAGCTTCCCCTTTTTGTTTCAAAATTTTCCATCTTCACTTTTCCTTAGAAAATCTACCATGCTCATACTCTGAGACCGTCTTGCCTACAGCAACATTGCTGCTGATAATTCTCTCCAGATGGTGTCTGACACATAACCATTAGGCCAGGCACTTCCTAGGATATTTACCTTCCATTAAAGAAAAACAAAAGCAATAGTAAAGGCAGTTTTCTATTTAGACAAATAAAACTCCCAGGCCAAAACATGGCTAGAGCATGAAGAAATTACAAAACAAAATATTCAAGCTTAGTGAGAGCATTAATATGATACAATTCACGTAAGGTTAGAATTACACCTGCTAACAAACATAAAAAAATATAAACACTGAATAATTTATTATATATAATAACTTATACATAATATTATTCAGTAATGAACAAGAAAAAATGTCATGATGAGGGACTTGGACTCATTATCTGGTGATCTCCTATCTTTTGTGTAAGCAAAGAATGGAATATGTATGAATATCTTCTAACTTACTTCTAGAAACATGACTTGTTGGTGTCTTCCACATCTCTTACAAATGTATTCTAGAGTTAGCAGTCTGCATCTTTAAGGAAGAAAGGATAGGGCTGGTTAAAGGAGCAGAACTGATATTTGATCATTTCATACTTGAGGTCTTTCAGCAAGAAGGATATCCTCTCTTTCTTCTGCACAAGGTGAACTCCATGTGAGGAGTAGTCCAGAGGGTATCAATGCCTGCCACAGGGACCAGCCCATTCAGATGCATGCAGAAAATGTGGGCCTCTGACATCCCCCGAGATGACAGAAATGAAGCTTGTTTCTGAAGAGGTTCTGCAGCGGAAAAGTTATCACTACAGAGTATACTTTGAATTGCTACTGAGACAGATATTTTAATGCAAAAATGCAAAACAGTATTTTAGTTAGGTTTGCTTTGAGCAAATCACACTCTGAAGAGGAAGAACCTATGTGTTCCCTTTCTCCCATTCTCTGTGCCAGTGTGTCTACTTCTTCATTGAATTTACACATATTTAAAATATATATATATATTCCTTTTTTTTTTTTTTTTTTTTTTTTTTTTTTTTTTTTTTTCCCTGGAGTTCATGTATGTCAATTACTCTGAAGGGCAAACATGTCAGAAGAGTGCTGTTAAATTATTATTTCCAGTGGCTATGGCTGCTGAAGAGCTTTCTTACTTTGTTATCTCTTCATAAGATTGGACAGCATCCTCAGAAAGAGTTAATCTGAGTTAACCTATCACAATGCAAACAGATCTATACCTTAGAACAAGTGAAGGATTCTTTATTTCTAATCAAGATGGTAAATTTGCAAAGATGAAGGGAGAACATTTTTTTTTTCCTGTTTATCTTGCATATTAAAGTAGGCCAAGTGAAGAAGTGACTAATTACTTTGTTCCTAATCTTTTTCTTATGCAGCAGTCATCTAAGAAATTTCCTCATGCTGTTTTCATTCTGCATCAATCTACAAATATGGCTTTGCCCACAAGTGAAAAACATCCTTCAGATGTGTTCCTTATTTCAGCTGAGCTGTGTAATAATATGCCACAGTTTTAGGCCTGTAAGGCTTCCCATTGTGGGAGGCCTTAACAGTATCGAGCTGTTGGGTTTTGGCTCTGTATGCTGCCAGATGAAATTCATGACAACAGCTTTTCAACTCCTTAAAATGCTGTCCGGTACACACACAAGTGAGCAGTAAAATGGAGAAAGAATGTGAGGGAAGGCATCCACTTCTCAGAAGCCTATGTCAGAAATCTGTTCTTACCCAATTTCTTTAAACCCTTTTTAAAAACCCCATTTTATTTTAAATTTCATGTACTGTTTCCTATTAATATACCATTGTGTTTTAAAAGACCTGAGCTATGCAGGTATCTCACTGAGTCTTTACCAGTTAGTCCTTTAAGTATCTGAGGGGTTCTTTTGGGGAAATGCAGATATGCAAAAAAATATTATCTTGATGATCATTTTTTTCTTGTATAGAAGCTGAACTACATCTGCATATTTCAAACAGTTCTGCTTATGAGGCATCCTGTGCAGAAAGTTTCACAGAGTTATCTCAGGTCCTGCCTCTGAGTCTTCTTCCAGCTGCTTTCCTTTGAGAAGCAGATAGTCAAAGAAAACTTGTGACCCAAACAGACAGCCATCAGCTTTTGGAAGGACGTTGTCATTATCCAATTCATGAATAGACAAGCTGTACGATAGAGCATAATTTCAAGTCCTCAACATACCTTCAACATCATACCTTTATTGCCATGATTATTGATTTCTATTCTATTTAACAGAACACACTTCTGAATCCAGAGATAGCATCTCCAGTCTATACAATATTTAAGCTTTGTTGCTGTCTGGGTTTTAAATATTTATCTGTGTCTTCTAGAAGAGGGACTCTACTTTGCATGATCTACATAAATAGGTTCAATAACCTATTACCATTTACCTGATCTAGTAAATGTGGAAGTTTGGTGGCCCTGCCAGGCAGGGGGGGCGGATCTTCATGATCCTTGAGGTCCCTTCCAACCCAGGTCACACTGAGATTCTGTGTAATAACGACACAGTGTTTGGACATAAACCCATCTGTTTCTGCTGCTTTGTTTGCATTCAGAACTTTCAGTAATGTTACTCCTACCCTTTAAGTGGGTTATCCAAGAATTCTGCATTTCTCATGTGGTTCTGTGGGAAACATGTCCTTAACACAATTTAAATCTTGCGGGGTTTCTGAGAGCTGACCTGTAATCAATAAAGGTTTTGGTCTTTAATCACCCTCTACCTCTTCTCAGCATGTTACCAGATGTCCTTTGCCATCCCTTTTGAAGAAAATGCTCTATTATCTGTGTTATTTTTTGTTTTGTTTTTTAAGCCTGTCCACAATCTTTCCCTTACATAACTGTTTCTTAGTCATCTTTAGGTCGGCTCTGTTTTACAAGTTTGCAGGAAATCCAGCCTCTCCAATCCCCACAGACTTGTACTCTTCAGACTTTTTTAGAACCTTTTGGATTAGCTCAGATTAAAAGGGAATTCATCAAACCCTTCTCTTCAGCATTTTTAAATTTTCTATTAAGGTATCTTATTTATGACTGCATTGTAAACATCCTCCAGCTTTTTCTTGTATCAGTGAGTTTAATGTTTTCCTCTAGATAACTGACAAACTGTATATACATTTACTTTGCCCTCGGATATAAGCGGAGTTCTATTCAGTTTAAATAAATGTAATTTATTTTAAAATTAAACCTTAAAAATCTAGGCATGGGGAATTAGGATATTGACTGGCTACAGAGAGACTGAGGTAGCATAATTTAACAAGTTTTTAGCGACAAGAAACACACTAATGATGAAACAGGGTAACAAGACTGACAACAGTAAGTTCATTTATTGAGCTGTGAGCTCACTACCTTACAAATACAATCAGGGTCTTACAAGGTGATTGGTTTTGTTGTCTTCAGGAAGAAAGGAAGGAAGAGAGAAAGAGAGAAAAGGAAGGAAAGAAGGAAGGGAGGGTGGGAGGGAAAGGAGGACTAGTCCCTAGGTGAAATGATACAAAGTACACATTCCTTAAAGTTACTATTTCAGAAGTCTTTGATCAGAATACAGAATATATCTGCCATCTTCAAACACCATCCTAAAGGATGAAAAGAAGATATTTGACTAATAAAACTGCCACCTCTTTTCCTTTTTCACGGCCTGAGGAGAAATATATCTGTTCTCATATTGCACCTCAAGCAGCTTTCATCATTGATCTTCTTGTAAATAGAATAGCAGCAATTTCATTTTTTATTTCTTATAAATTTCTTTTCCCAGTGGTGGCCATCCATTTAACATTTAAAGACACCTTTTGAATTGGATCATGTGTTCTGCAGGGCTTCTAGCTGTTGCTTTTCTAACACGCTTAAGCATTACAACCACTCATCTGAGCTGATGCGTTCATAACAAGTTCGGTGCTACCTGTTGCAACAGCAGAAGCCCTCTCTTTATGGCTGAATAGACAACAGATTTTCAGATGCCTTTTCAGACACCTTTGTATCTGTGATTTATTTTCTTGCCTGTACTTTCTATTACTGCCCCAGCATTGACTTAGACATTAATCTGAATTTCTCGTGTCTGTTGTCTGTCTTAGTATCCCTATTAGATCCCTCCCAGATCTCCAGGCATGTGGACTGTGCATCATGGAGCCTTAGTAAAATCACAAGTTAGAATGAGAAGTTACTTGTTAGCAGGAGGCAATGACCACATGAGTGAATGGTGCTTGCAAAAGAGAAAGCATTGGTAACAGGAAAACATCAGTATTTTAAAAGCTCCACCGGCTTTTAAAACACACAGACTGATGTTCTGCCTGACAGCTTACACATCTTGCAGCTGTTTGCCTGAGGATCTGTGGCCATATCAACAAATGCACTGAAGGGCATGGCTGGAAGTACTGCCTTTACCCAGGCAGTGGTGGGCCTGAACCAAGATGGTGCCTGAGCATTGACAGGAGGAGTGTGTCTGTTTGAGGTTTTATTTCCTGCAGATGGAAGGGGCCTCCACATCCGGGGTAACTTGGCAGTGCAGAAGGCCTTGGGTGTCCCCAGAGCTTTTTCTCTCTTTGAAAGTCAAGGCAAGGAAGGCACCCTGCCTCGCAGTAGAGATTTCTGCTGCCCAGACGGGGGAAGTGCTGGTTGTTATTAAGTCTCTTGAAGCTGTGAGCAGTTGTGAAAGCATGTTTGAAAGCAGGATATGCTCCATAGTGATATCCAGGGCTCATAAGAGGTTTTAAAGGAGCTTAAAGAGGAAATCAGACCTGATCAAGAGAGTTTGAGGATGGTAATTTAACAGGGAAACTCTATATAGTTTGAGGGTGTCGCTTTCCTGTGCATTGATTTCTCTGTGATTCTGAAGTGAAAAAAAGAAAAAAAAAAAAAAGCAGTAGGATATTAAAACCAGAGCTTCTGGAGTACAGTTTGGATGAAATCATGAAGTGGGAGAATGTGGTAAATTTGCCCACGCAAAGCCCACTGTAGCTTTTGCTTAAAAAGTCACATCAAAGCCATAAACACTGCAAGATGTAAAGCCCAGCAAATGCGCCAAGAGAAAAATAGTTCTTTCTGGTTTTTCCATCTGGGCCTACAGAGAAAAGCATAGGATGAGCTTGAACAAAAAGTGCTCTGGAATGCAAAGGGGAATAGAAAAGTAGTCAAATTCAGGATCTAATGCAGACATTACATTACTTTTGTAGGCTTTGCTGTAAATTTGCTGCTATGTCGTATTAAAGAATTATCTTTAGCATGGGTTATAGTGATAACGCACATTCCCATTAGAGCTCCCTTGTCAACAGAGATCATCTGAAATCAAGCCACTGGGGGAAAGATGAAGGGCAGCATGGAATTTGGCCCATCTAAGTTGGAGGAAAAGGAACAGACTTGGGTTCTTTTTTTAATTTAATCTTTATTTCTCCTGCTGGCTTTGCAGCTCAGTGGATCTTGATAAAGTAGATAACTCTGCTGCCTTTTGCAGTGAAACTTAAAGAGAACTTTTACTTTCTAATAATATTCTTCCACAACAGCGAGTTCTTCTTTTTCATGTAAATATACATAGGCAGACTATGTACTTTAACACTGCACTTTCAAGCTTTCCCAGCATGGATATTCTGTACTGAACAACATACTGATGGCTCCTAGTGGACTTTGTAGTATTTTCTTGGTCTTATGCTATAAGCTATGGTATTTCGCTGTTTTCTGCCAGTAAATAATGTTAACAGCTTATGCTTTTCCTTTACAATGCAAAGTAATATCCACAATTTATGTACTTCTTATTGCATAGTACTAGAGAAAATGTTTAAATTCTAGTTGATAACTCCTTTTAATGTTAGGAGAGTCAAAGTTTCACATAGTTTATGTTATGAAGCCCTGCTGTTTTCAGTATCATCCAAAGCCAACAGTTTTTTCATAGTTCAATCCTTTAATACACATTCAACGAGATAAGGGACTAAAAAACTTATATATGTATATTTTTAAATGAAATCATAAGGTTCTGAGATGTCTGTAGCTTCATGGTGTGGGAGAAGGAATGGTCTTTGACCCTAACAGACTTCTCTTTCATATTTATGGTAACACATGGAGATCTACCCACCCTCTAATCATGAAATAACAGCAGCTGAGACGCAGAGTCCTTAAGGACCAAATGAACCATTAGATGGTCCCCACTACACCTTCCAGGTGTCACGGACTGCATCTTCTTACTCTGTCAGAACTTTTGTTTGGCTAAAGAATATACTCTAGAAAAGCACACAAAAACTAATCTGAAAGTTTCAGAAATTGGGTGCTTCAGCCCAACCTTTGGCAGTTTGCTCTAAGAGCTATCACTCTACCATTAGGAACACATTTTCTTTCCCTCTGGAAAGGGCTTTGTCTTCTTGCTTTGGTTCCTATCATTCCTTCCTCCAGGAAATTAAAGAATTCTCTTCTATTTCATGTTTTGTACTGCAGTCGTATTCCTGCGTTGTAGTAAACTCACCTTGTCTTCCTTTAACACAAGCATCTTCCTAACATCTTTTCTCCAGATCTGAAGTACTTTTGCTCTTTCTTTTCTCCATCTCATTCATTTTTGAAACGTCTTTTCTAAAAGTTGTTCACAAGACTGCATACAGTATTTCAGAGGCAGTAACACTGTACTGCATTCAATATTAAAAACACCCTGCTTCCCCTTACTCAGTTTAAGCACCATTACTTGCTTTTGCTAGGGCACTGCATTGGGTGCCCATGTTGTGTTTCTTGTCATGGCGATCCCAAACTCTTTTCAGACACACCACTGTTACAAACACAATCTTCACTTGGTAGGTCTGGCTTTCATTCTTTTTTCCTAAACATATAATTTTGCATTTGCCTGATTTAGCACACTCCTTGACAGGATTTATGTTCAACTGAACCACACAGTATATCTTTATATCTTCATTTTTCAGCCATTTTATGAATGGGACTCTTCTCCAGATTTTGCATTTTTCTGCCCAGAGGTGTTACCAGGCAGGCAACCTATTTACTGAATACTGACACCATTCTGGTCTTTAACATTCCCCAGCATTTCCAAGATACATTCAAGTCCATCACAACAGACCAGAGATCGCTTCAGCCAAGTCACTTAGAATTGTTGTGCACAAGTGGTCTCAGCCTGCCAAGTTGAAAATACTTTTTCCTAGGGGACTGATCTGAATTTATCTAGCATTCTCCTCTGTTACTAATAAAAATAAATGTTCCTCATCATTCTTAAATGATGCAGTCTTACTTCTGAGTCCCAGGCGTAAGCAATTGTTACTTTGTATTTATATTAGCATATCTGATTTTGCATTGATTTTACTAATTTGGCATTCCATTTTATGGGCTATCAGCTAAAGTTTATTGCTGTCTTCTGGTAACGAATGTATCAGGGAATTTACAGACATAACATTTACACTTACTTACTAACACAGAGTTGCTTGCTGTTTTTGGCTAATTCATCCTTGACTCACACAGATCATTTAAAACTCCACCCAAAATCTCCTTTACTCATTGCTTCCCTCATGCTATTAGTTCCTATGAGCAATTTACATTTTTCTCTGTAAATTCAAATCATTTTGGGACATTGGTACAAACACTTCTAAATACAAATACCCATTCACTTTCAGCTTTCTTTCAGGTCATGTTTAAGAACCTGATCTGATCCTTGAACTGTTAACCATCAAAAGTGCTGATCTTCTACCTTGTTCCTCAAGCAATCTGTTTTCATGAAAACGATTATCTGGATGGAGGTACTCACACCTGCCATCAGGAAGCTCTGGTGCACGCTAATCGTTTGCCGTAACATGAGCACTGCAGCTGCTTCTGGACTGGGGGCTTCTGGTCTTGATATCATCCTCCAGGACATGAGACTTTCATTCTTGCACACCCTGGTTGAACATGGTCTGGCCATTAACACATCACCCACACTATGTGGCAGCCTGTTGCCTCCACCTTCATGCTCTGGAGTTTACCCTGAGGTTTGCAGAACAAAAAGTGGTTTCTATGGGTTTGATTTCTTCCTCAGACTGTTGTTGCTGCAGGTCTTGAAACAGCAGTGCCACTCTTTGGGAAGCTGCATCAAGGTAATTCTTGCTGACTTTTCTTTTTTCCTAGAGGGCAAGACATAGAAGAGGGAACAAAGCATAGTACCAGTGCATCCCTTTCATTCTTCGGCTTGAATGGAATTTGTGTCACTACATGTGAATCTGTATATGTTTATCTGTGCTCATAGGTCCAAAATACAGGGAAACACAATAGATGATCTGAGACTGTTTCCTCCACTTCTTTAAACAGTAAATTCTTCCCACTCTTCCTCCATGAAAGACACTCCCCCACACAAACTGTCTTTAGAAATAGTCATACGTGCTGCTCAAATTAATTCATTTTACTTTAGAAAACAGCATATCCTAAAATTAATCCAAAATGTAACTATTTCAAAACACACATCAGTACTACCTTATAGATCATGAACAGTAGCACATCTAAGATCTTTTCTCATTTTCTTTAGATATTAGAAGTACAGAAAACTCTTTTATTACCAAGAAAAACATAAGGGTTCTTAAGTCTGCCAGAGTAACAGTGGCCTATAAGTGAGACTGAGGACCAGAAGAAAGGGACTGGAGTTCTACTGTACTTGGTTGCACTGTACTTCAGATCATACACAATTTGCCCTGAACATCCTTCAAAATAGTGCCCAAGTATGCATGATTGCATAGGCTTGGACATACACAAATCTGCCACCTCCACATCCAACACCTGAAGCCTGAACATCAGCTCAACTGTCCCCATACATACTGTTAGTACATAGACAATTCAGTGCGCAGAGACTACGTCCACAACAAGATGGTAAAAGGCAGTGGGGAAAAAAGTTAAAAAGAATATCAGGAGACTAAGTAAATGTCCAAATGTCAAGAGCGTGGGACAGCAGTCATAAAAACCCAGATGGGGATTTAGCATGATGCATGGCTGGCCTGATGCCTCCCATTCAGAATGCATTCAAGTGCAGACCATGCCTTAAGGGACACCGCACGTGGGTGGAAATGAAGAAGCAGTAACCCGCTTCATGAGGGTTACATGCACATGGGGACCACCAGAATAATTAATCATACCATTTGGAAATCTGTCTCTCTTGTTGCTTTTCCAAGAATCTTGTGACCTGGGCAGAGAGTGGGCCACAGATGACATGATCTGGTTTGTCACCTCACTGCTTGCAGACTTCTTGCATGACCTGTCTGCCTTCCCCTCATACATTCAGCCTATGGGGTAAACAGGCCTCAGATCAGCTGAAATGAGTTGGAAGCTGTAACAGTCAGAATGATCAACACAAACGGAACAGTGTTACAGGAGATGCAATGACAAGAGACATAGTGCAATGGAAAGGTATTACAAAGAAAAATGAGAAGTGCTCACACATCTCTGAAAATCCAGGCTTGTAAAGGAAACTCCACAAGGAAGGAATCTCCAACCAGAGATCCTTCCCCACTGGCAGTCAATACTTAAATGAGGTCTAAGAGAGGTGCAGCCAGGTTCCACCCCTCCCAGGGCTCACGAGTCCTTTCTCCAGGTACTCAATCAGTGTTTACAGGAGTATGTATTATCACCACCACAAGCAGCAGAATTTAAAGACAGTTTGAAATAGTTTTTGCAGCATATTTTATCTGTTACAGTTGCATGTTGTTTGCATTGTTACCAAGTAGCCAGGAAATCCTAAAATCTATTGATCTTTAGTGGGATACAGAGCATTAATTAAAGATTTCATAGCAGAGGGATGTGCCAGAAAGTCAATGTGAACTTGTTATTAATGTGCTGCCTAGTTTACATGGAAACCCCAGGTTGCCAGTCCTTATAGATACAGTGAATAAAATCAGATCAAAGTAATTTCATTTCTCATCAGGGTTTTCCCAAAAGGGATTTAGTGCAGCTTAGCAAATCCACTTTAACACCTTCATTTGGTTCAGTATAATCTCCCCCATTGTCTCTGTGTACATAGTCTGATGCAGAGGAATTCCTGTAAAGATGACAGCTTTTAAAGCAGCACGAATACATTTTTCCTATTTATATCTGATTTCTTGATGCTGATTTAAAAAAATAAAGGGTAAAGTGAAGCAATCTATTTTTTACTGAGTTTAGATAGTTCCCTGTGAGGTTTAATTTTTCCTTGTTTATTAACTTCAATTCAATGCGAAAGGGAGATGGTGAAGTCACCATCCCTGGAAGTGTTCAAGAACCGTGTAGATGTGGCACTGAGGGACGTGTGATAGTGGGCATGGTGGGGATGGGTTGATGATTGGACTAGATGATCATAGAGATCTTTTCCAAGCTTAATGATTCTATGAAATAATTCTTTCTAATAAGGCATTTCTAAAGCTAAAGGAGATATTCTTGAAATACCGGTCACATCTGAATAAACTTGTGTTGATGAAACTAATCACTAATTAGAGGAACTAATGTAGGGAAGAAGAAAACCTCCTCAGACTGCACAGAAGCAGAGGGGAGAAGGACAAATGAGGTTCCTGTCAGAAAGACGTTCCATTGGATAAGCATTTTCCTGTCCTGATAAGGGAGGAGAGGCAAGAAAATCACCAGTTAATATGTGCAGAATTTTTCATAGTGAAAAAAAGGTTATGGGAAATGGTATAAAAAATAACATCACCACAAATATAATGGAAAAACAGAGGGCTGGAGAGATTGCAGTGCAAAACCACTCCTACATAGGGGAAGCATTAGGAGGGCAAAACTTAGGTCAAATTGACTTTGTAACAGTGAATTACAGAGCAAAACCAAACCTGAATTGGAAAGGTTTTCCGTGCTAACTTTACCAATGGTCGTGGATGGCTCTAAACTGAAAGTCAGTTTTAGCTAACGTTACTCATTTTTTCTTCCTTTGTTAAATTACTTTTCATTTGCTCTGGAAAATATCTCTGAATAGGACCTTGCAAATATATGAACTTTTACCACAAGCCATGAGGGTGGTGGTACAAAGAATGCTGGAGAAAATTGTTTTTGGCCTGAGGGACGCAGAAGACAATAAGAAAATTCTTAAAATAAGAATAATAAGGAAGAAAAAAAGCTAATTCTCACTTTTGTTGGGGAGCAGACAACAGGACCTGGTTCTGGGACTCACTCCCCACAGAAACTCACTCTGTTGGCAGTTATCCTTGCCACCTTTGCTCTGCCCCAGGATCGTACATTCCCTGTCAGGCTCCTTTGAGCTGAGCAAGCTCCATGACTGCACTCGGT
Organism: Excalfactoria chinensis; assembly: GCF_039878825.1. Taxonomy (NCBI): domain Eukaryota; kingdom Metazoa; phylum Chordata; class Aves; order Galliformes; family Phasianidae; genus Excalfactoria; species Excalfactoria chinensis. Next base: position 74,678,475 of record NC_092825.1, read on the forward strand.
GGGAAACTTTGCCCTCCAGTCATGAAGCCTGACATTTGTGGTTCGCCAGCTCCTTCTAATTTTTCTTCTTGATGTCTCTCATGGTGTTGCTTCCTTTTTGCTGCTTTTCTGCTATGGTTTGCTCTTTTTCATTTGGTAATGTACCTCAACCAGCATTTTGTCAGCTTGGCTAATATCTTCTTTGTCTGTCTTCTGTATGGTCAAGAAATACACTGTCTCTTCTCCTGGTTTTCATCCAGATGGTCTCCATCACTTTACGGAAGGGGAATTTCTCACCTTACCTACCCTGGCCTTCAGTCCTGAGGCTTCCCTCTGGAATCTGAAAATTGAAAAGTGAATGAAAAAGGCCTCCTTCAAAACAATTTCCTCAATCAATAAATCAAGACTCACCTTTTTCGAACTGTCTGTGGGTTATTTTGGCTGAAAAACCTGAAACACTTTGTTCACATATTCAGCTTGCATGGAGTTTTATAGACTTCTCAGTTTTTGCCTTAGAAACCTATTTTAATTAAGTGCAATCACAAAAAAAATCTACAGACAGAACAGTGGTTAGACATTGAACTCAGGTCTGAGCTGGCTTTGCATGTAATTGGATGAACTGTGATTACTAATAATTACATAGCTGGGTAATGGTGCCATATGCTATGAAAAATAAACCTTGGAATTTATCTCTCAGATTCTCCAAATTCCCTTCCTATTCTTGAAAAGAAAAAAAAAAAAATAAAAGAAAAAAGGAAAAGAAGGAGAAAAAAGGAAAGGCTGGGCTTTTTTTGTGTTGAACTGCTTGTTCTAAATTGTTGAACCACATTCTGCTCCTGCCCTGGAGTCTGCAAGCACAGCTCCCAATGACACTGCTCCAGCTGCAGGAATCTGCCTGGTGAAAGGAGAGGAGGAGGATGGCTGCTGGCCATTTTTGTTTTCTAACGTGCATGGGCTGAAGAAAGAAGAATCCCCCATGGGATTTGATTTAGATGGTTTTGGCAGCTGTAAATTACTCACAGCATGCTGCAGTGTTTGTGCTATGAGATATTTTCAGTTCCATCGAAATCTCATTCTAAAAAAAACCCAACCCTTGCTAACTCAAAAATCAGGCAGCCATGCAGGAGATCGGTATGTCTTTCAGCCAGCTTATGCCTGCTTACTCTATAGGACGAGCTTCAAGAAGCTGGGTTTGCTGCCCTGGAGACTCAGAAGAAATGACAGCAAATTGAACTGAAATGTTGCTTCTTACTGACAATGGCTCAGAGACAGGCTGATCTTGTAAGCTGGCCTGGGATTCAGGAACCAAGGTGACTTCCTTCCACTGAAGCAGATTTTACTCTTGCAATTGCAGCAGCATCTTCCTGGTGGAAGGCAGGCTCACTTCTCTCATAACAGAGGCAGCAGAAAAAGAAAGCTATAAAAACATTTTATTTTTTTTCTGAAGAAAAAAATTAGTCTAAGAAAAGAATTTCTCTTCCACAGAATAGAGGTATTGAACCCTGCTCTCCTCAGACTACAACAGATTTGTATTTTTAGCACAGGTTCTTGTTTGTTTGTTTGCTTATTTGCACAGGTACAATTTATGAGCTGCAGCTCTGCCCTCTGACTAAGAATTACTCTGAAATGGCCGTCACAGCACAACCACAGAAGTAAGCAGCATTTTAGAAAACAGCAAGTTATTACTCCCCGATTCCTCTAAAACCAAACCAAATACCTCCCCGCATTTACATTGCTGGTAACCTGAGAAATTCAATGGATCTAATCTAGAGATGATTGAGGAGTGGGGAACACAAGTGCCCTTGCTGCTTTTACTTATAGTAGATATTCAGAAGAGTCATGATCTTACAGGACATTTCATGTTGTAGCCAGCATGTGGCCATACAGCCTCCCTTCAGCAAAATTGTGTTATGGGGGAGAGTGAACAAAAGTGACATGCCCTTTGCCCACAGCATCACTCCATCCTCCATTCTTGCTCCACGATGTTGTTGTCTTGCCTGCATCACTGCATGCAAGTCTGAGTAAAATATTTTTAATACACAGGAATATTTTAAAGAAGTCAGGAAAATATCAGGGCATGATAATACTGACATTTCTACAAATGTTAGCATAGAAGAGCCCTGTAATCATAAAAATGATATGGGGTTTTGACATATTTTCAGTTAGGAAATAAGAAGAATTCTATGACACACTTTTAAGAAGTTACGACTTCTGAAGAAACACTATTTAATCAGCATTTATTACCAGCTTCTCTCATAATTTCATTTTACCTTCACTTTCTCTGCTGCTTGATAACATGAGCTTTGTTTCATGGCCTTCCTACAGTCACCTCCACCTTCCTCTCCAGGGCAGGAGGAGCACTGTGGGGAAAGTGCCACCTGAACCCCACTTAATCCTTCCCCAAGCCTAATAAAAAGCCGAAGAAGAAATCAGATGTCAGGTAGTCATATTTTCCACACAAGGGCAGGGCAGGACTCCCAAAGTCAGTATGGTACTGTGTGTTGTGCGTTGTTTCTCTGTGTGTGTTCCAAACCAATCCACAACTGCTTCTACCTGAGCTTCCACGAGACAGTAGTTGATGTCTTCACTTTTGCTGTCAGAGGAGGGTCTAAGCATGAGCCTGCTAGTTGATGGAGATAAAGAAGTATTGTCTCCACTATATTACACTGGAGAGATTATTCTTCTTTGGTTTGCTACCTCTGGAAAGGAGTGATACCCTGTGCATAAAAGACAGCAAGATAGAGAATGATTATACATCTCTAGTGTCACTGTAAATGAGGAAAAACATCACTACTGTCATTCAGAAAAGAACTGAAATTATTTCACACTGAGTTAAATGCACTCAGAGAAATACACTGGTGGGTTAAGCCCTGGTTAAGCCCTGACATTAGAAGAGTTTCATACTTGTCCTCCATAATCCAGCCTATGTGTATATATATATCCCACCTGTATGTAGGGACATAAATATAATTATTGATATAATGAGAGCATTTCACGGAAGTATGGAAATAACACCTGGGGGACAGTGGGAAACTCTTCAAACCATCCAGCAGTGTCAGTCATTTCCAAATATCAGCTGGACTTGTATTTTCTCTTTGTCCTCCCCCTATCTTTTATATTTTCTTCTTCATGTTTTTATTTTTACTTAAGGTCTTTTTAATGTCTATTTGTCTTCCTTATTTGATCTACATTTATGTAATGCTGTCATTTTAATTCCTTTTCTTCCATTCTTTTTCCTGTGCTTTCTCCCTCTTCTTATTGCTGTACAACCTGCGGTGTTTCTCTCTTCTCAGGATAGCCTTAAGAGCTATTTTAGCAAATAGAAATTATTGTAGCCTTCCCCATGGCAGGAGAGGTGTCTCCCAAATGTTTACCTTGGCTTCCAGACCACGCAGGAGAATGTTTTTAGTGATTCAATTTGTTGGCTTGCAAGTCTGCAGTCACTGAAATATTTTGTGTCTGTGTGGCCAGATTTTCTCTTTTGCTTTACTTTTGTACTTCTTTCCTACTCCTTTCTTTCACTACATTTAGGGGTTGGATTTGTTGTTGTTGTTGTTGTTGTTTGTTTGTTTATTCTTCTTTTCACCTCCCTTAAATTGTTTCTCTCTTCATAGCAGCACCACAAAATCTATATCCATCTGCTATTCCCTCCAAGGTCCTTCTTGTCTTGCTTCTTCTACCCTTTTCTTCTTTATATTCTCCTTACTCCTATTGCCCTGTTACACATTGCTTTCTCCATTTAAAAATTTACATGATGGTAAGCAATAGTTTTTTTTGTTATTAAAAGTCACAGTATGGACCATTCAGATTAGGAAAACTGAAGACTGTAATGAGACTGTAATGAGATTGTAAATGACACAGAACAGCATTAGTGTGGTGCTAGCACGAACAAGGTGAAGCTGTTGTAAGGATGTATGGTAACTCTTTCTCCTTTAATACTGATAGCAGTGCTTTGGGCAATGGCTTAAGATGGTTTGTGCAAATCCCCAGGTGTCAGAGAGCCTGACTCTGCTTTCTGTGCAAGGGCTTTGAGTTTACACAGGAAAGCAGTCTGGGTGATGGTGAATGTTAATAGACTTACTGTTACTTGGGAGGTAGCAGCTGTGAATTAATCATAGCCTCTGTGAGAGAATGGCTCAGATCTGAGCAGTTCTGGTAAGTGTGATTCAGCGTGGGTGTCTTCAGGATGTGCCCAGCACAGGTATGAAGAAACAGTCCTGGCTGGGGTCTGGGAGAACCATGTGGAAGTGGATGTGTCTGGTTTTGTGTTTGGGAATGATAACCCTTGTTTAAGCCCCCTCAAACCAACAGTGGACTAAAATAATTATGAAGTGCTTGGGTTTGCTGAAGAACAGAGCATGTTATACTTCTCTGTGACAAATTCTGTGTGGAATTGCTTGCAGTTGTGTGCAGAAATTAAAGCACTTACTGGAATCCGCACTAAAACAGCCTGTGCTACTGACAGGGGTTTGTGTTTCCTCGTGGTTTGCAATATCAAGGCAACCATGCTGCCTCTAAAGTCAAAGAGGTCTGTTCATTCTTGGGCAGACTGTGCAGGCCTGTATGGCTGACTGGTGTGAACCTTCTGCTCAAGAGCTCTAAGTTTCTGTCAGATTCTTTTGAGCGCCTTGCAAACCTTTGAAATAAAAAGCTATGGAGTATTTGAGTGCATAAATAAATGGCGGGAAATCACATGCAGTAAATCAATACGAGCTCACAGGGGAGCCTAAGAATTGTGAAAGAAAGTGTGAAATAACGATGATACTGTGAAAGATATATAACAAAATCAGAAAAACAGTGGGTCAGGTGCTAAGCGGCACGAAGGCTGCTTTGCTCCATGCCAGCAGCTGAATATAGCAGTTAAACAAACATTCTATAGGTGGAGGCACACATACTCCAGTTCCTCTGAAGTGGAGTGCTGTGCCACTCTCACTGCGAGTGTGAAATAGTCATACACAGTCCTCGCATTGGGCTCATTCAGTGCGTCAGTGTTCAGGGATGGGACAGAGGAAGCATTCACTGTAGGAATGGTTCTGTGTTTGGAGTCCTGCTCAGTTCCTGAGTTCCTCAGTGAGGTCCTGTATGCAGAAGGAACGGGGAATGACAAATGGATGCTGATATTCTGACTTATCTGAGGCACCTGGAAGTTATCCTTGTCTTTTAAATAAACTCCATCCCAAAAGAAAACGTTGTTTTTCATGCATCAGTGGAATGTTGCAGGAGATCAGGCACAAAAGGCAGAAAATACAAGGTGTAATTCTGTGAGCTCGGTCTCAGCTCTGCCTCCTGGTGCCTGTGCGACCCCAGGACCACCACGTCACCTGTCAGCTGATAATCTCAGTATCTCATGGGCTTCAATTGCTGACAGTGTAGGCAAGTCTGGAGGAAGGGCAGGAGGGAGAACAGTGACTATGCAAATGTTTCTTCTCCTTTGCAGAAGGAGAATAGGCATAGAAGTGCTTGCTGAGACCCATAGCATGCTGCAAATAAGTGCTGGCATTGGGCAGTTTAATGGCTTTTGTGGTAATAGGGTGAGGACAGAAAATGTGGGTCCTTGAAAGCTGAAGATTTTTAAGTAGAAAAAGGGATGCGAAGCAGCAAAGGGCTCAGATGACAAGTGGATGTTTATCCTTGCAATAGTGTTGTAAACAAATGTAACAGTGGTGAGACTGTTAGGTGCCAAGGATAATGATTTCATAATAGTCAAAATGCCCGAAATGACAAATCTTATGAATTTATCATAAAAAGGCATAAGCTTTTCTTGTGCTGCCTAAGTTTCAAATTGCAGAGGAAGCTTACTGACTGTATGTGATTTTAAGAAACAAAGTCAAAGAAAGCCTTGCTTAGACATATTATACAGGAAATTCAGGTCCAGCTTTCCTTATGAGCCAGGGTCTCACACCTGTAGGTATAGGTGATAGCTGGTTGTGGTTCATCACACATCTCACAGGCAGGATGGGCATAAACTGAGGTGTCTGTCTCAGCAAAGTTCAGTCTCATTCTTTTTTTCATTCAGTCTTCTAGAATGAGCATTTCAGATGAAATGCTTTTTATTTGTCTTCTTATGTAATAATCATTAGTGTTGTGTATTACCCTCTGCAAGCCAACCTGCACATGACTTTAATTGACTCCTCTGTCACTGTTATGTAAAAAATCAACTGATTCCCTAACTCAGATGGTAGACTTGAGATTTCTTTTTACATTAAGAGGCTTCTCTTGAACTTCTGATCATCAGCACTAGTTGGACCTAACTGTGTTTGCTCATTTTGATGCTAAATACTAGACCAGGAATAGAAACTAAAAATTTGGTACCCACTTTTTTCTACTAGCAGATACATTCCTAGGTCATTGCTAAAGGTAGTATTGGCCTGCTCGTGCAAAAAGTAGCAACATACTTCTTACCTGTCCATTTTGCCCTACAAGTTAAATAGAAGTAAGTGAAGGGATAAACATTTCAGTTTTAGGCCATGCTGCTCTTTCTCTGAAGTTTGCAAAAAATACAAATGTGAAAAAGGTGTGATGCAGAAATTATTAGCTGTTTACTTGCACATGTGCAGGATCCATTTAAGGTTATGGTTCTCCCTTTCCATGTGCTTCCCAGGGCTTTAGCATAGCAGTTGCCTGATTCCGGGTCTCCTCAAACAGGAGCTTCTACCACAGCTGAAATTGTTCCATGGCAGGTGAGAAGCCTATAGAAAGCCATTTATAAGGTACTTTCATGAGACAGACAATTTAAATTATGCCATGGAAAATCTCTGAAGGATGAACTCAAAGGGTGAATTTTTAACATACCTTATCTCAGACAGACGGTTTCCCCATGGTTCCTCCTAGATAGGCCAGGATTCTTGTGAGGTAACACCACAGAGCTGTGCTGTTGCTGAGAAGAAAACTTGTGGTGGACCTCAAAACAACGTTTTGCATGGACTTGCTGAAGTTTTTTGAGCAGGACTTTGAATTTGGGCTGTCTGAGCTTCATAAAGGAGTGAGGGCCTTGCAAATCAGCAAATGAGCGGTGCCTTTGCTGAATGGCAGGAGCAGCTGTCTCATAGCATTTTCTGCTGGAAGAAGAGAGCTGCACAATTTTGAAGGTGTGGGGGCAGATGGGTGCAGGGGTGGTAGGTGGGATGGAAAAAGGAGAGACTTTACAGGTTGCCCTAGCAATACCCTGTGCAACCTTTGTGTTGCCAGAGGCTTCTCTGCATAGAAGATTCTCCCTGAAGCTTATTGATTGACACTTATTATAAGGTATCCTTTACTCCTGAAGTAAAAGAAACCTCAAAAACTTCATCATGCTTGCTACCTTAGCAGTCCCAAAGCCTCTTCAGCTGTTTCCATGTGTAGATGCCTCTCAATTTAGAAACACGAGAGTTATTACACAAAGTATGCCTCATGGATGTGACCTTTTCCAGTCCTCCCACTCCATAACCAATGGAGTTAGTTACTCTCCAGCTCTGCCTTCCCTCCAAGAAAAGCACATTGTTGCTTTAAGACACATGGAAAGAGGTTAAGCAATCTTTCTCTAAAATACTTGATGGAATAGGATTGGGTGGATTTTGCTTGAGTTGCAGAGAAAGCCACAGAGAGAGGGGATGTAACACTGGATCTGCTTTGCTGCACACTGGGGAAACTCTTTGCTCTTATTTACCAATGAAGTGGCCAAAGTGCATTGGTTTACATTTCTCTAACTATCCTGGCTTGTTTTTAGAAGCAAAAGGACGCCCGGCATTTTGCAAATGCACGTTGAAATTCAGCCATGGGCACAGACAGTCAATTATTTAATTTAATTTAATTTCATTTCATTTATTTTTGTGTTTGGTTTGTTGTTGTTCATTTGTTTTCTTGCTTGCTTTCTACTTTTGTTTCCTCTGTGCCTCCACACAACCTACCTGCACTGTGACATGTCTGTAGTAAGGAATACTGTGGGACATCCTGTCTGCCCAGAGCTGGGAGAAAGGGGTCTGCAGATGGGTGCAAGGTTTTTTAATCCTGGTTTCTTTACACTTAAAGGCTGTAAGATTTAAACAAAAAACAGACCCACCAGCCAGAATCTGGGCACTTCCTGCAGCAGAAGGAATCCTCTTGGAACAACCGTGTATTTCATTATTATGTTCATCTATTTGTCTGACACAAAATGGCAGTGGGCAGCAAGATGAGTTGGGTCAAGAAGTATCCACTTACCCAGCACACACAGCAGGAGGTGATCTGATCTGCTTAAACAGACCTTCAGCTAGTAACAGAAAGCAGAGCTGTCTGACAAACAAGATAAAAAAGGAAAAAAAGAATAGTACAGTATTAAGGACATGAATGTGGCTGTGAAAAGTCATATGGTATGAGATTGCAGTAATTTCCAAACAGTTCTCCCTTTTCAGTGTTTGACACCAAGAAGCCAATTGCAATGATCTTTCCTAATCCCCAACTTCTGCTTTCTCCTTTCTTACTCTTGTACATTTCTTTAACTCCTGTTGTACCCTTATTCTCCCCCCTGCCCTTTCTCTCCCTGCCTTCCATAGCACATTTCCCTGCAGAGCAGCCCAGCTGTTTCTCAGCCCCCATTGGGCTCCAGGCTGGAAGAGAGGTCACAGATCTGCTTTGAAGAATCACCATGGGGCTTTGCAACTGCATCAGGAGAGGAAATTGCTGCCTCCTCCTGTAGTCACATTGCCCAGCTCAGCAGCACTGGAGGCAAGCTTGGGCTGTGCTCCACATCAGGTTTTACCACACAAGGAGATGATGAAGTATGATGGAAGGGAAGGTGTTGAGATGGGGAGGAAAGTATGTTGTTTTGAGACTGTCCTTTCCTTTGCTCTTCCCTGTGAAAGCCGGTGGATCTCTTATTATAGTTTAGTACTTACTTCCCTCTGACTGCTGCATGTTGTAGGGTATAAAGGGATTTAAAGGGCTAAAAGGAATTTTTGAGTCAGGATGTTTCAGTGATAAGTATATAATAAGATAGGAGGATAAGTATATAATAAGATAGAAGGATGCACAGGAACAACAGAGATAATAAATTGAGTGATGAAATAAAATGTTTAAAGTCTTAAGAGGAGATGAACTCATTGTCTGCCTTTGCATTTATAATCCACCCGCAGTGAAATCCCAATGGCAGTTAAAATTCCTCATGGCTTTTTTGTTCTGAGCGACTTTGGAGCTGACAGGTAACACAAAACTGCAGCAATGTCTGGGAAGAATATGAGGAACCAACTGCATATAAGAAAACAGTGCCTTTTTTTAAATTAAGAACTCTCACATGGAATGTGCTTAATAGTTATAAGCATCAGTAGGATTGCCAGAAATTAAGACTCCTGGCTCGTTGGTGTTCATGGATACCTCCCATCTCTGGGAGCATGAGCTAGAGTGTTTTGTTTTGTTTTGTTTTGTTTTTTAATGCAGTTGGACACTCTCAGTTTTCTCTGTGCACAGTAATTCAGTGGAAACCTCTAAGTGCAACAGGAGTTTCTCGTTGTTTAAGTTCGAACATAGGACAGCAAAGTAAGGCATTTGTGAAGAGACAAACAGACCAGAAACAGACCAGGGATATGATTTAGCAGAGGAGGAGAGTTAGGGTACAATGGTTAGGCTGTGGTTGGACTTGATGATCTTCAAGGTCTTTTCCAACCTGGGTAATTCTATGATTCTATGAAATCAGTGCATTCTCTGGAAATCTCTGCTTATCAACTAAATGCTTAGTGATACTTACTTTCAGTTTTCATAGATATCATTGAGATATGTGGAACAAATGAGATAATTCAGATCCGATATCCAAAGATGCACAGCATACAGTATGAAGGTGCTTTTATTCATTTATCTCTCAGAGATTTTTAAAGCTTGAGAAACTTCATTGTTTTAAACTCAAGCCCAGACGGTTAATGTAGCAGTTAATGATAACAGAAATTCTTGTTGTTTTCTTCTTGAACAGAGTTTATGGAACATTTACATTCTAACCTAGTTTAGATTAAAAAGTTTTGAAGATTTTGCAGATTTTCTTTCCACTTGAAAATATTCATCCTCATTTTTTGTACCAGAAGTTCTAAAGTAATACAGTAAAACACACTGTATTTCTTCCTCTCATCTGCAGTAAGATACAGCCATTCTTCTCACTGTAAAAAATCATAACCTTTTAATAGACAAGATAGTTTAAAAAACAACCTCAGTAAATTCAAAATACTCATATAGTATTTGAGGTGCAATACATACTTGTAGAGGTTTAAAAGAATGGGTTATGAAACAGTTTAGTTCTGGAACAGTTTAATTCAGCTAGGTTGAAAATGTGTGGGTATTCATATGCACAGAAAATTACTACCCCTGTTTTGGATGAAAACCTTTAGGTTAGTGTGCATTGACAATGGTGTGGGGGAAAGTGGGAAAAGCTGAGGGAATTTCCAACTTCCAAGCTATGTACTTTCTGGCCTCTATTGCTGTAATTTAACTTGTTGAGAACAGTACATAGGGGCATCCCATTGTTTCCATTGCAATGAATTGAGATCTAGGCAGGCACAAGTATTCTGGATTATGGTATCTTACATAAAATACCAAACATGAACTGTCATGTTTCCCCACATGTTTTCTGAGCATATCTTTTAGGTTAGATTTCGATGAGAGATTCAAATTTCCTAATGTTCAGAAATGGTGAATTATGAAGCTGAGTTTGTGCTAAGAAGTGGTATGTTTTTAATTTAACTTGTGCCTGGATCTTTGCAAGTGATTCTTCATTTCTTTTATCACTTTTACTCCTTATTTCTAGCCAGGAAACAGGAATGTGAGCCTCATAGCAGGGAAGGTCATGTAGGCAAAATTACAGGTATGGCTGAAAAGTAAGGAGGTGTACATCTATATGCACATTATGTGCAACATCTGTGAAGTGTTTATGTCAAGAACCATTCAAGCCCTGTTATTCAGAAGGATTAAATGAGTGCTTCAAGACTAAGTGCAAGTGCTTGGTTGTATTTCTGCATGTGACTGTGAATGCCAGGTTAAGAGCACATACTTATTTCAGTGAAGTGGAAGAGGTTATGCACCTCTTTAATGCACATACAGATGAAGTGTTAGTGAGCTTTGTAAAGAATGAAGTTCATGGAGTTATTATAGCTAGCTTGTGAATGCCAGATGTTGGGATATGTGTGTGCATGCATGCTGGTGCATCTGTTGTATGGGTAATAGTATACACACATGTGGGACAACTGTGCGGTGTAGGTGTTATTACTCTCAAGTCCATAACTTCAGCAGGTGTAAATCAGGGTGGCTCAGTGGAAGTCAACAAAGTACACCAGTGTGCATTTCCTGGAATCATTATGTGTTACTGCACGAAAGGATTTGGACGTGTGGTATTGAAGTTGGCAGACTGTGTCAGGATGTGACTTTGGGAAACTGGGCTGAGGACAGTCAAAGAGAAGAGGAAAATCCGAGCCACAAATGCACATCCAATAGGCATGGATGTTAAAGGAAGAATAAAAGGAAAGGCTATATGAACTTAGTCTTATTCTCCAGATTAAACACCAGTTTTGTGCTACTGTTTCCCCATGGAAGTATGTGGAAGTTGTGGAATTTTATTGGTCTTTTATGTAATTCAGTTGCCTGTAGTACCTGCATTAGCAGATCATACAGTCCAACAGGAGCACATTTGCAGAGTCCAATGGATGGTTTTTAAAGACCTGGTGTCCATGCTGTATAACTTTAGGGGAGAGTTAATTTATACTGTACTTTGTGGATTAGATGCAAATAAGCATTTGCATACATGGATACTTTTGGAGGGCCACTTCTTGTTTAGACTTACACAGAGGGAACTAATTGCATATGCTACCAGATTCCTCCATAACTTGAACTGAAGGGTAGTGAACTGAAACACAGTATAGGAACACACTCCCAGTATGGCAACAGATTGTTGAAAAATCCTTGGTCCTTTTTTTTTTTTTTCCTTTTTTTTTTTTTTTTTTTTTTTTTCTTTTGAGCCTCTGGTGTTCTGTACCTTTAGTGTTTATGCGTAGTAATCATACATAAATGAGAGTAATTATGGACACTTATGCTCTTAAATAGTTTTCTCTGAAAAGAAGGTTCATTTCATCCCTAAAACTTGTTCTGCCACTGTTTTTAACTCTTGCATTCTTTCATCAACTTTTATGAGCAAAATGCTCATAAAAGCACAGTTCTAGTTCTCTCCTATGTTTTGAGGTGGTTGGTTGCCCTCAAAAGCTTGTCTAGGAGATAATAATCCCCTCTGAACACAGGTGATGTTCTTTGGTGGTATATCTCAAGGTTTTTTCTTTGATGCCAAGCCCTTGATGCACTGGAGCTGGGGTAAGCCTGAAGAATCCCTCAGCCATGACCTTGTGTTCTGGCTCTGTAGAAGAAAAGTTCATACTTGCTGTTGGACCACATCAGCAGTATTGCCTGACATGCTGGGCATGGGCATGAGACTTGGGTTTATCTGTTCCTCCTCCTTTCTCTTCTTGACTATCTGTTGGGCGGCAGAAGAACGTAGATCAGCACTTCCCTCTTCTGCTGTACATGAAAGGGAAATCTCTAACTACAGTTTTCCTTACATCTAGCCCTCTTGGAATTATAATCTCTGAACACAGTATCAAGAATTGTGTGGGATTATTTTGACTGGTCAAATTGCAAAGTATGAAAGTCAAGTCATCTGCACTCTCTTAACCTAGGGTCTCTTTCAGCATCCCCTTCCCTGCCTTCTGCCAACTACAGGTGCCTCCAATTGTCTTTCAGCTCATCACTGCAGTGATTTTATTAGAAGTTCTTAAACATCAGTATCTGGTACCACTCCCTGGATGTGAAGTGAAGCATTGGCTTTTGCAGATTTTAAAGCTTTTACAACTTTAACACTACTTTTGAATAACCTCATCCACACAAGCACTTTTGCAGAATATCAGATTATTTTTAGGACATTAATAAAATTGTTTCGAATGAATATGAAATGCCTTCTAGGATGTAGCTGAGGTTGACATTTTTTTAGGGTTGGCATGTGTATGTCAGACTTCAAATTGATTTTATATGATACAGTTGCCTTTCACAACACATGCTGGATTGAAGGCTCTAATATATTATTTCAATGTCTGTGCACCATAGTCTTGTAACACAGTGCTGAAACCCGTTCAGCCTCTGTTGTTGTTGTCCTATCCCTGTTTTATCCCATACTTACAGAAATATTTTTAATGTTCAGTGATGGCTGTTGAAATGCTAGAGCTCATCATGCTCTGGTTTTTCTGGAGAGACTTTTCTCTCAACCCTTCCCACACAACTGCATAGTAAGAAGGAGAAAAATTGTCTGGTTTGAACCAGTCTGTTCCATGTGAAAAAAACGAAAGGAGGAATATATTTATCACTTTTGAAAAATACCCCAGGCTCATTGTGAGTGGTTTAGTGGAAACATATGGTCAGCCTATAAAAATGATTAAAATAGCAAACAGAATGCTAGGTTGCAAGAAATATTCTGGTGGAAAGTGCCATTGAAAATATTATAATTTCTGCTATGTGTATCAGGGCAGATCAGTGACTTAGAAGATCAATGACTTAGAAGAACCAACCAGTCTCTGTGTATATAATAAAGAGAGAAGAGATTCAGAAAGTAGGCAATTAAAATGTTTAGAGCCACAGAAGAACTTTCTTAAGAATAAAATATTGAAAGATTTGTATTATAGTTGACAAGTTTGTATACAGGGTAATAACTGCACTAGGGCAGATAGTCCCCAAAGCCTGAATCAGAAAGGGGTGTGTGGGTGGGTCAGTGGATAAAAGAGAGCTTGAAAAATGAAGCATATGGATGAAAAAATTGAGTTTAATCATTTGTTGAACAGTTACAAATTCAAACATCAACCAACAGAACTGGTCTGGTAAGTTCTGTTTTCCTGAAATGCAATTGTAGATTGTGAATAAAGCAAAGAATTTGGTCTCAAAACTTCAGCTCAGTTGGAATGAGCTATTTATTTATCTTGCAAAGCTATTTCCATGGCTATTTCCTAATGATTATCTTCTGAAAGGAAATAAAAGAAACACATGGAGTGGTGTTTATCTCATTATAACACTACAGCAAATGGAAAAACAAACGTAAACAGACAGGTGTCTTTATAAGTGAAAAAGGACATTTTCTCTTCTGCATGTGATCACACTGTGAAACTTACTGACATGTGACCACAGTGCCAATTACTCAGTGGGAGTCAGGAAAGGTTTGGACATTTCTCATTATGAAGATGCTAGCTGGCTCCCTGATATTGCTGTCACAATAATCATCATGGTATAGGAAAACATATGTAATGTCTCTTTCCCTGTGGTTTGCAGGCCACCAAGTATCTTAACCTTGCAAATACTTAAGCTCTTACTCTTCATTTGTCTGAGCAGTGTTCCTGCCTACAGAAAGAGGGAAACACTTTATGGAGAATAGATGCCTCTGCAGCATTAATCCTGTGTGCTGATTGTGTCCTGAGCTGGTTATGTTTTCTTTATATACATATATATGTATATACACATATATGTATAACCATCAGAGAAAAGTCCAAGCCACAGAATCTAGAGACAGTCTGTACCAGAGCTTGTGCCTGTTCCTACCAGGGAAGGCCCTGCAATAAGTCTTGGATCTGGTTTTGAGCTCCTGCACAATTTGAGGTTATTTAGAGTCAAAATTTTGGTTTAGTTTGTTTTCTACATATTTGTTGCATGGTTTTATCTGTAAGCATAATGGCTCTATGTTTACAGGATATGGCATATAACTAATACGTGGTATCTTATTTTTTTTAAGTTATTCTAGCTTTCAAGTGTGTTTCCACTCTTTGATTTTACACAAACTCTTGGACACTGGCCAGACAAGTTCTCCATAGTCTGTAAAGTTCAGGATCTTGGCCAGATTCAAGTTGTCATCAATTTTATCTCCCTCTTCTTTAAATAACATCCCACTTTCTCCTTAGTACTTCACAGATTTTTGAATGTTAGCATTCTCTGTGCTCACCTGGACTTCTCATTTTATCTGTTTGTTTAACTGAATCTTATTTTTTGTGTACTCTTTCTAAACCATTTCCATTTTGAATATGGCCTTTCTGAATTTTTGCTACTGACCTGTCTTTCTTTTCCAGTCTAAGGCAATGCTAAGTGACAGCTGCAGAGTTTCCCTGGGGACTTTTAGGAATGTCTTGGATCTTTCTATATTGAAATTTCAAATTACATCTTCCTCAGAATACTGAAGAGCCAAGTTATTTTTTGTTTTCTGAAAGACAACAGTATGACATCAAATAAAAAGTCCAAGTTTTGTTACTGATGTTTTTTCTTCTGAAAGATGATTACCGGAAACCTTTGCTTGGGAATGCTTATGAAATACTTCTAAGCAAACAAATTACCTCAATCCAGAGATGAGAGAGCATATAAAACAGTCTTTTGATTGGCAGCTGTTCAGTGTGACATTTTTGGCTGTGAGAGTTTGATTGATCTAAAGCACAGACTGACAAGCTGTGGACAATTTTCTTAAGATAATTTGCTTGGATTAAATATGAAGCCCACAAAGAAATCCTGTGCCATGGAATTACTCAGAACACTCTTGGCCACCTAGCTTACACTTCTGTAATGAGAATTTGTATTTGCCAAGGGTAGATTCAGAGCCCAGCAGTCAGCATCTCCATCCTTAGATGATGCAGCTTGAAACTGGAGCTGAACACTTGCATATCTGGTCCTAAACAGTATGTGGGCAAAATGTGTAAGTTCTCTTTATCTGTGTGGTCTTAAAAAAGACGACAGATTGTGAGATTAAAAATCACTTCAAAGATAAACTGTGATGGATGTTCTTTTTCCTGGATGGAGTTAACTTTTGAGGTTGAACTCCTGAGGCTAAGTGTACTAGCAAACTCCAGCTGCTTTGTACATCTTTGCCAAAACTGAGTAGCCACAAACCCAACCTAACTTGCTGGTTAAAACAGGTTTACAACTGTTTTCCTTTGCTGGAGTGGAACAGAGCAGTTGGAGCATACCAACAAATCAGAGTGATTTTTTACTTTGCTGAGGTTTTTATCCCTTTGTTAAATCTTATGTGGAATAACCCAAGGCAGAGGCAGTCAGTTCTTGGCATTGGATAATCAAGTTGATGCAAAACTTACCTTTAAAGACAAAGCCACTGTGTTTTTGCATCTTATTTGCCTTTATATTCTTCTCCTAGTTGTGTTTGCCATATATATATGTGAGTAATAATTCCCTGTCATGTTGGACTTATAGTTAGTCCTTATTTTGATACAAATAACCATCAGTTTGAGTGCATTTCACAGGCTTTAGTGGCTCAAGGAATCTTTTGAAAATGTCTTTTAAAACTGTGATTTAGACTAATGAAGAAAATTTTGTGGGTGAAGTGCCAGAGAAGTTTTTCACTTCAGAATCATCTTGTCTCTCATGGTTTTCATTTGTCACTGTATTGGGTTGCTTTATTTACCTATGAGGGTTCCTCCTATTTTATTACATTGGTCCATGTAATCAGGGGCAGACATTGGTGATACAACATTAGAGACTGAAACTTCCTGCCAGTATTCCATTGTGTTTTGTTGCTGTGTGACAGATGGCAGCAAAGGGGCAGTCTGACAGAATTGACATCTGACATGGCAGTGAGGATGAGGCAAAGGTGTGTCACTGAATTCTTCCATGGGAAAAAAGTTGTACCCATTGACATTAATCAGTGCTTGCTGATTGTTTATGGAGACCAAGCAGTGGATTTGAGCACAGTGAAGCAGTGAGTGGTGCATTTCAGCAGTGGCAGCAGTGAATGTACTTTACTTCTGCTGGTGCAGATTTTGATGAGCATGGCACACAGGCTCTTGTTCATCACTGGCAAGTATTCATACCTAATGGTGGTGACTAGGTTGAAAAATAGTGTTTTGTAGCTGACAATTTGCTCCATCAAACAGTGTTATTGTACTCTGTTGTATCTTTAATGAAAATAAATAGGAGGCATTGTTTTCAGAGCAACTAGTTACACAATAGTTTCCCATCTATAAAATGAGATAATAGTTGTCTTCTAGTTCTTTATGCTGTCTGAGATTGAAATGTAGCATTGGTGTTGATGAAGTTCTGGGTTTGGACATGCGTATACTGCCCTGAGACTAGAAAATCTTGAAATTGATTTCAACTTGTGGTCACTAATGTAATAAAGAAATGATATTATCAGTAATAAATATTACGAATTCTAGCCTGCAATTGTGATGGGGCCTCATGCTCAAAGAAAGCACAATTAGTATGGCAGAGGAATGCCAACAAGTTCAGGAGAATAATACAATACATAAGAGTTATCTTTGAGTTATTTGTTGAGTGCATATGTTTAAAATCACCTGGGAAATGCTCAGGAGCCTTTGCTTGCAGCAAAGGCAATTGCTGGATCAGCTGCATAAAATGCAGCTCTACTATCTCAATGGCTTTGCTGAACCTCAGCTTGATTCACCTCTGCTTTCTTGCTGCCTTTGCTGCTGCAGATCCTCTTGTGTAATTCTGAAGGAGAAAACAGCTGTATATTTGTAGTTGTTGCATCAGCAGCCACTTCTAAGCAAACTCTACTCTTCCAGTCTATTCAGCCTTATTATGTTTGTGTGTTTTCACTTCTGTAGGATTTGGCAGTTTGTATCTGGATTCCAGTAATGTCGTACCTCTATGCTTATTTCATCTGAGAAGAATGGCAACCCCCAAGTTTTCTCTGAATATGCATGTCCAGGATTGTGTGCTACCTTTGTAACCTGTAGACATTGGTTGCCTGCAAATCCATCGTAGAAGTGAAGGAAGAATCACCTTTTATGCTAAATGTTCACAAACTTTACAAACAAAAATAAACAGTTGGGAAAAGAAAAAAATAACAAGTCAAAAGCCCCAACAGCTTGTAACAGCTGCCACATTCCACCCAAGAGAGATCTTTATGCTAATGGAATCTGACAGGATCTACATCAGATATCTACACATGAGGTTGGAAAAAGAAAACAAAAAAACAGAGAGAGAAAAGAGAAGGACTAAGATTTCTGGGTAGGTGGTGTTTTACGTATACAGGCTTTTTGTACTTATTCTCACTTCTGTGTTTTACATTCTTCGATACCTTGAAGTAAAACATTTGTTGAATGCACAAGCTTCTTGATATGGCTGAGGGCTAAACAGAACTCTTTCTGTTTGAGTGGTTAAATGTGGAGCACAGCATCCCTGCTGTGTACCAGCTGCAGAGAAAATTCTGCTGAAGATGCATGCATGAAGTTGCTTAGAAAGTTAATGTCTTTCAGTGTCTCACATACCAGTCTCTTGTACCAGACTGACAAAAATGTAGGGAAAATTAGAGTGCTCAGCTATAGAAATAAGGCAGTCGCTCACATCTTGTTTTTATGTATAAGAGCATTCTGATCCCAGGACATATAGCGCTGGTGCAGGAAACTGACTGGAGTTATTAACCATCATCCTGGGGAATTCCATGAAGATGGTGACCTCAGAGTCACTATGCTTGTGAGAATGGTGTCTTTTAATTCTTATCTGCCAATGAGAAGCCTGGGAATTTGTGGATCAAAAGAAATCATGTGATGAGGTTTCCCAGAATGAACTGGAAAGAGCAGAAATGGGAAAAGGACTAAGAAAGAAAAATCTGAACTTGCTCAGTGTTCTTTTATAATATCAGTAGTGGCCACTGTATCCCTAGAAATTCTGAATGTCACTTCTCCATGTGATCCTGTAGTTTTCTTGATAGACTCAAGTTTGCTGAAAGGGGCAAGACATTTCCTTTCGTCTGGCACTGTGAAAGTGTACCAGCTGGATGTGTGGCTATCAAAGTAACAAAAGATAATAGGAAGCCATGCAACAGGGGGAATAGAAAGGGAACAACTTTTCACACAATGGCAGTAAGATGGCTATATTTCAGGACTTAGAAAGTCATTTTGAATGTTTCTGACATTCATGGATCTTCTTTCTAAACTTCTTAATAGTGTCCCACAAGAAGGTTTCAAGATCTTTGGAATATAGTTCCTGCAATAACCTCTTTTTGGTAAATTAGGCCAAGCTTCAGTATCAAAAACATATTCCCTCAAGAGAAAAACAACTCTTTCAATCGCAGTTTGCCTAACATAAGCCAAAAGTGGCAGATTGCAACCTAACATGGCATTGAAGAATGAGCGTTCCTGTGACAGTAGTCAGAGAAGATCTAACTCTGAAAAAAATACAGGACACAGTTTCTACATTTCCTTGTGGCTGGAACTCTGAATTAAAATGTGGGCTCTTCTACAAGGCATCTTGTTAAGGAATCTTGTAAAGGTAGGGAATCTTGTCTTGTCCCTGTGAAGCTAGAAGAAGCTATTAGAAACACCCTTAGAAATTTTTCTGTTTGTCCCTTACTTGGATACAGTATGCAGTGTCGACCACTTCTTCAAGCAATTCACAGGCATGTTATTTTTTTTGATTGGTTTTCTTTCTTTCTTTCTTTCTTTCTTTCTTTCTTTCTTTCTTTCTTTCTTTCTTTCTTTCTTTCTTTCTTTCTTTCTTTCTTTCTTTCTTTCTTTCTTTCTTTCTTTCTTTCTTTCTTTCTTTCTTTCTTTCTTTCTTTCTTTCTTTCTTTCTTTTTCATTTTCATTTTCATTTTCATTTTTTTATTTTTATTTTTTAATTATTATTATTATTTTAAATTTTGTTGAGCTTCAGGAGCTATTCCCTAAATCCCTTCTGCTTACACCAATGTAATGTAGAAATAACATCTTTAAAAGCTTACTGAAGTTGCATCACACTAAAACTGATACTTGGAGTAAACAAACCTACCAGTGTGAATGTCAGAAGAAAACTCAGATGTTCTTCCAGTCCTGTTTTATACAAGAGCAGCAGAGGGTCTTGAGCTGTGCTAGCTGCCAGCAGCCATGAAGTATTGAGACTGGTTTGCTCTGCATCTGTCTTATGTTGCTCACATGCAGATGTCAATATCTGCCCCTTCACTGATGCAGAATCCTAACATATGTAGATCACTTCTATTAAAATCCACATGGTCTTACAGATCTGGTTTTCACTAAAGATGATTTTCATTTATTAGATACACTTAACTTTCCCTAAATTACCTGTGTCTGGAATGAACTTAGTGTCTGCAGTTGGTTGTCACCATTCAGAATTTAGCTCAGGAAAGGCTGAGGAAAAAAAAACCAAAAATTCATGTTAGTACCTACTGAAACTGAACAAAGAGCAGTCACACTTTTAGACTCCTGCTCTTCCGTTTCCAAAACCGGAGGGAAGAGAAGAACTTACTGTTCTGAGCATTTATCTTACAGTACTATAGATCACATTTCAGGGCACTAAACATTATAATATGAATGAAGATACTTTTTTTTTTTTTTCTTTTTTTTTTTTTTCTGCACTATGTGGTACTGCATACTTGGGCAGATGTTGGTATATCACTAACCAGTGAACTCCTTTTGCAGTTACTGATTTGTGCAACTTATGTTCAAGGATGTGGTTCCACTTCCACCATTGTCAAAAACATCCCCCAAAGCTCAGCTGAAGTCAGTTCAGTGATATTGGCATAAAATCTGCAAGAGTGGGCTGAAACCAATGATACTTATTTTTTCCATGGCCTGAAATTCCAGTTAATTCCCAGGGTTCTCTGATACTCAATTTGCATGCCCATTTTGAAAGGCTATCCAGAAAATGCTGAAAGGATTCTGGAACAATACCTAGCCATGTGCCATCTGTTGGCCATTTACTATACTGCTTCAGGGGACGTACAGTTTCTAAGTGCCTGAACCAGAAAGACGATGTGTCCTAGACTACTCTATCTGTATATAAACCCTCAGATTAATACCTCATTCAAGAAGAAGGACTCTATATTAAAAGTTTTACCATCCATCCTATCTTCTCAGATGTTTACTTGTACTACAGCAGTTTACCTTCACTTTCTCCGGAACTTCAAGAAGATATAAGACTATTGGTTAATGGTTCATCTCATGAGTAGGTATACAGATTGGTCTTAAAGTGATGTAAGAAGCATAATCTTGCTTATCCTTAAAGGATAAAGTGGTTAAACACCACTACAAAGGCAGATGATGCATATTCAGGCTTATGTCCTCCAACCCTTTGAAGAGGAATCATTTGAACCAGAGGAAATAGCTTTGCTCCTGCATCACTGGGCTTCTTATGCAGGCAGCAAATGTATTTAATCCCTCTGTAATTTCACACTGATTCTCTAGCTTGCTGTCATAGAATCCAGCAGGTTATCTCATATTATCTTGAATTAGACTGTGTTTATGATACCAGTGTTAGGTGGAATACTGATCTCCACACAGTGGAGTTGGTCGGTTCGTGCTATTCATTTGGAGAGACAGATCTGTTGTAGCTTCAGCCCATCTCGGATGTCAGTGAGAGAAATAAAGGACCACATGTTCAAAAGTATTTGGAAACGGTACATGCAAAACATTTTCAGTGTACTACAGAATTTCTACATCATATATGCACATTGCCTAAATGCTGTCAAAGTTTATGGTGTCATTCAAGCAAGTCTATTATCCAATCCACATAGGGTTCTCAGAGAAGACAAAGGCTTCATGATGGCATTTGGGCTGTGAGTTTCTCAAATAATATCAGCCAAACTGTTTATGTCCATTCCATTGCAGCAGAAAAGTTTTCCAGAATGTTTCTGGTGTGGGTTCTGCAGGTGACATCTGCACTCCCAGCCTCTTCACCGTGGCACTCTGCGCTGGTGTGCAAGTATCCAGGAGATACTGTCTCAGAGACAGTATAAAACTGAGAATTAGCTTGTGTGACCTCTAAAGAGTTACTAAAGAGTCTTTAGCATTTTTTAATATGGAAGGAAATCCAGCTGTGGTGATTTCACCACATTTTAAACGTGTTTTACTTTTTGCCTCTCTAAGTTTCAATATAATAGTTGTTCTATTCCCTCACTGGCATGTGTGCACTTAGGAGATCAATGCAGATAATCTATGGTATTGATTTTGTATTGTCTTTGAAATCTACAGAGCTCTTCTTGATCCATTTGACTGAG
Organism: Excalfactoria chinensis; assembly: GCF_039878825.1. Classification (NCBI taxonomy): domain Eukaryota; kingdom Metazoa; phylum Chordata; class Aves; order Galliformes; family Phasianidae; genus Excalfactoria; species Excalfactoria chinensis. The sequence goes on from NC_092825.1 coordinate 74,700,418, forward strand.
AACTTCACATCAATTTATTGCTAAATCAGTCATCTATGTAATACTTGTGTCAATTTGCTAAAACTCAGATTCTAAACGTAAACACATTGCTTTAAAGAATGAACTGTGAATTATTTTGTTGTAATGTGGGTGTACACCCTGTTGCAGTGAAACACTACTATTTGCAAAGTTCCACTTAAGTCCATTGTATGAAATCTAGGACATGCTATATATCTATCTAATGTATATGAGATATTTTGGCAGAGATGAGGCTACATGGCTCAACATGCCAGTCTGTAATTTTATGATACTCCAACCTCAATTTTTTCTTTCTTTCTTTCTTTCTTTCTTTCTTTCTTTCTTTCTTTCTTTCTTTCTTTCTTTCTTTCTTTCTTTCTTTCTTTCTTTCTTTCTTTCTTTCTTTCTTTCTTTCTTTCTTTCTTTCTTTCTTTCTTTCTTTCTTTCTTTCTTTCTTATCAAGTCTTACTTTTCTTTTCCCCCTTAAAGTGAGATGGGTGTCTCATGTAGTGTTTTATGCAGTTCTCTTCATCTGCTTTCCTTTGTAACATATTCCGTATGTTTACTATCTTCCCTTTTTGTTGTTCAGTAGCCTAAAGCATTTTCTTCACCAAAAACTGTATGGTTATTTTGCCAGGAAACATTATTGTTCCAAGAAATGTTATAGAAACAAATAAAACACATTTCCAAAATGGTACTGCCGAATAGCAAAATATAAAATGCTCATTATTTTTGATGACAAAGATATTGAATGGAAAAAAAGTTGTTTAAAAATAACCAATTATTGAATAGCTTTGTGGGAGGATATTCAATTAAATGGAATGTAGTTTTCCAGTGAGCCCATTTAATCTTGGATTGAAACTATGGGTTCAATTATTATTTATTTTTCATTTCACTTTTTTTTTTTTTTTTTTTTTTTTTTTTTTTTTTTTTTCCATCTATATTCTGTGTTCCATTCCTGGCATTACAGTGATGTTTGTTACTATTTATATTTTATGTTGAGGATCTCTTAAAATCTGTTTGTAAAGCTTTACAAGAATGCCAGATGTTATGTTGGAAGCTCAAAGACTAAAATCAGATCATAAATCGTGACATACCATATACAAAAAAAGCCAGTTGCATCACTCTTTTGCACTTTCTTTATTGGCTTTCCTTTTCTTTCCCTTTTTAACTCACAGCAGGTGAAAATGCAGTGTCTTACCTGGTATGTTTACTTTGCAGACTCAGAACAGAGCACTGGGTCAGACACAGAGGTGCTGGCAGAAAGAACATCTTGCTCTTTTGGCTCCCATTCTGACCTTACATCTGGTGGATCGGGTCCTCAGCCTCCTCCACCTTCATCCATGGAAGAGATCCAAGTAGAACTGCAGTGTGCTGACCTCTGGAAAAGATTTCATGACATTGGGACAGAGATGATCATCACGAAAGCAGGCAGGTAAGATATCTCTGGCTTTCTGTGTAGTTAAAAAAAAAAAAAAAAAATCAGAACAAAACCAACGAACAACTATTTTCATCCATGGAAAGCCCATAGATAAATATCTGAGGGAAGAAATGTAAATGATTGTCAGATTTTCACAGCTGCATATCCTACCAACTTTATGAAGTTCAATAAAATGATTCCAAATTTCTGCCTGAATCAGTGTCTCCAAAGGGTAGATGGCAACTGTAGGAAGCAGTTGAAGACAGCCCTTTCTAACAGCAAATAAATAAATGATCTTTTTGCTGCTAGCTGCACTAAGTTTGAGACGAGTTATGGATCTGGGGACTAGCAGAACTTTCAAGTTCTGTTAGCACTTCATGACCCAGCTGATTTAATCTTACACGCAGCCTAGTTTAAACTCACCATTGCTATGAAATAATGTGTTCCAGCAATTCTGAGTAGATAAATTCCAAAGATTTCTTGTATTAATGAAGAGCAGATTTAGTGCTTACCTCTGCTATTGCAAATGATCTCGTGTCAGCTGTGGCTAGGAAGAGTCACTAATAGCCAGATTTAAAAAAAATCAAAAACCAAAATGCTGAACGTCACTCTGCCTTCCCATTCTTTGAGTATCTCATTGCCGTCTATTATTAAAACAATGGTTAGAAATCTGTTCACCAAACACAACCGGAAATTAGCTGCAAAATCTGTAGATATCGCAAGGTATTAAATATTCTAGTTTTTTAGACGTGCTTGTGATAATATAATTTTCCTTTTCTCCACTTAACGGTATTTTAATTGTGATTAATATTGCTGCTAAGAAAATCAGCACCATGGACAGGGTTGTTCAACGGGAGCGAACCGCGCGGCTGTCACAAGAGCTGTTCCGCCCCTACCGCAGAAACGTGGAGGGCAAATTTTCCACAATATTTTCCCTCCCCTTCCCTCCCCTCCCCCCCCTTTCCCTCCCCTCCCCTCCCCTCCCCTCCCCTCCCCTCCCCTCCCCTCCCCTCCCCTCCCCTCCCCTCCCCTCCCCTCCCCTCCCCTCCCCTCCCCTCCCCTCCCCTCCCCTCCCCTCCCCTCCCCTCCCCTCCCCTCCCCTCCCCTCCCCTCCCCTCCCCTCCCCTCCCCTCCCCTCCCCTCCCCTCCCTTTCTCTTTCCCTTTCCCTTTCCCTTTCCCTTTCCCTTTCCCTTTCCCTTTCCCTTTCCCTTTCCCTTTCCCTTTCCCTTTCCCTTTCCCTTTCCCTTTCCCTTTCCCTTTCCCTTTCCCTTCCATTCCCTCCCATTCCCATCATAGGGGATGGGCTTAACAGCAGCACAGCAAAAATGAGCAGAGCTTGTTGATATGAAGGTCACATTTCTGAATGAAGTAGTTGACCTCTCCGGGATCTTAAAAAAACTGCAGGGAAATTACAGCATCTTTACAAAAAATTACTCAAAAACTTGCAACATCAGAGCCACTGTAATTTTACAAATTGTTTAACACTTATTCTCACAGAAGCCTCGGGAGTTTTGGCAGAAGAATTGGAGCTGTTAGAGATACTAACCTAATTTAATTAGCCCAAAATAATATGTATTTTTATTTATTTTATTTTATTTTTTAGAGAATAGATGCAGGAAAGCCTGTATAAGTTGTAAGAAATATTTCTCGGGCTCAATATGTGGTTTTCTGTAAAAAAAAAAAAAAAAAAAAGGCATTCTCAAGTGGCAAGTTAGAGAATATTTGCAAGCTTCAGCCTTGACAATTTTTCCACTAACAAAAACTGATGCACCACAGTGCAAAGTTTAACATACCAAGCAAACTATGTATTCTTTACATTTTTAAATCATATCATTTATCCTTAAAGGACGATGTTTATTATTTCTTTAGTCTTCACGGTCATCAAGTTCACCATTGACTGTACCCACACAATCTATGTAGGTCACTCCAAATCTAATACTCCCTATTTATTTCCCTGGAAACTGCAACAAATAGCACAATAACACAACTTGATAGCTACAAAACTCTATTTTTCAGCATATCCCAGCATTAGCTGTACATTTTCACAAGCGGTCAGAGTTGGTGGGTTCCAGGAAATCCAGAAGGATCACTCCTTTCCTAACCCAAAAGACAGTGCACATCACTTTACCCACTGAAGGCTGCATCTTGAACTTTTTCTTCTGTGGGGAATTCACGTCGCCACTCCATGGACTGCCGTTTTTACTCTAGCTTATAGTTGTGATGCCACATCTTGTTACGATTTTATCCAGAAAACTGCCACCTTCACCTCACAGTGAGTGGTTCAATAGAGACTAACATATTTGCATATGATGTTCTTTCTGTTCCTGTGTGAGCATTCATGGGACCCACCTACTACAAACTTTGTTCTGTTCCAACACTGTCACTATCATTTCTAATGCACTGAAACAGATATTCAGCTCCATACACAGTTCCGTGACTGTATTTTGCTGATTTGTGGGGATGAGTTGATTGAGATGCTCTTCATTTTGTGGTGTGACAGCTGTGTGTGGCTGTTCAGAACTCAGCTTGTCTTTCTCATCACCATCACCACAGCTGAAACACACCACTCACCGCCTGACTGTGATCACATCCTCTGTTTTGTCTCCATAAGCATTCAGCAAACACTGATGAATGTCAGTGGGTAACATTTTTTTCCGCATGTAGGAATTCAGTGACTCATTTTTGCTTCTTCTTCATTTCCATGTCAGACACCATTTTGTTAGACTGCCTCTCAGCTGCCATCTGTCACACAACAATAAAATGTAATGAGATATTGGCACAAAAGTCCAGCATATACTACCACATCACTAGCCTTCTCCTCTGACATCATGGGCCAACATAATAAAGTAGGAGGCATTGCTTTCAGAGTAGTCTTCATGTATAGTTCCAAAAGTACATGTCTTTACCATTTAATATTATCTCCAGTGGTAATATTAACAGTATTGGAGGAGATTTTTTTCTGCTGACTGTATTTTAAAGTTAATCACTGCAAAGCATAAAGAAGATCTGGTCAATTTATTTACCCAGGATATCTGTTTATTGGGACAGTCCTAACAGATTTGAAGAAACATACTATTTAAATGTTTAATATTTTTGATTAAACATTCCCTTTTTTCAGAGTGGATGTGTCTGTGATAGATGAGAACTGAATTCTGTTTCTTCACAGATGTTCCATGATACATTCTGAATCCCATAGATTAGAAAGCATGATTTCTGACAAAGAGAGGCATGAACTGTTATTATCTGTTGAGGATTTCCTATTACTAATTGAAATTTTGAGAGATGCACAGCTTCATTTGCTATTTCTTGCTTCTCCAGGGAGGACTGTTCTCCTTTTTGTCAATTTCCCTCTAGAAATCCTATTAGAATCCTACAAGGCCTTCTTGTTTTGAAAACCCTTGTAATTGCAGACTCAGTTGCCTATACATACAGCAGCTCCTTAATTTTCTATGAGTGGTAAGACACTGCTTGGCTCCTGCTTGTTTTCACTAAGACTTTTTGCTCTTACTGATTAATGCTAGTTTCTAGCCTCCATTCTCATTTCAAACATATTTCTGGAACTATATCCTGCTTACATCATGCCTACTACACTTTCTAACTTTTAAACTTCACTTCCACTCACATTTCAATACACTTTCTCTTTTTTTTCTTTCTTGAAGTTGTATTTATAGATGCCTATTTTTTGATCTGTTTCCATAAACTGACTGCAGTCCTCTTAGAATTTTCCCTTCTTTCTTTCTACCAGAATGTTGCTATTCAGACTTAATAAGATTCTTATAACAAGAGTCCTTTGTTCTTTTTGCAAAAGATGCAAATTGCTTTCTGTCAGATGCAGTGCATTCAAATCTACAATCTCTTTTATCTCCTTTTGGTTTGAAAGGGACCTTTAAACTCTACAAAATAAAATAAACTCACCTTAATCCCCGAATCACCCCGACATTTAGTAACTCTTCCTAAAAATGTATTTTACTCTTTTTCTCTACTCTCCTTTACTGTGCATGCATGTATACTAGCAACATCAGCACAGGAATCTGAATTCTTCTCTACATTTTCTAGCTAAAGACCATGGTAAACTGAGCTGCAGGTTTAGCAGTTGCACACTGCATAGAAGTGCTGCCCAAATGGGAAACCAATGAGTAATTATTACTGGGGGAATGCACATCTACTACAGTGAATGTTTTGAGTCCTGCCTTAGGAGGGAAACAGTTCATGGGGGTGATTACACAAGGGTGACCAAATACACAGGAACAACCGGAAGGTGTTCCTCCAAGGATACTAATTCTATCTGTAGAAAATTTGTCATTTCTTCTCAGAAATGAGGAAGTCTTATCATAGCTACCAAATCTGTACTGAGGGATGTCTTGAACCTGGGTGCTCATGCTAGGCTCAGTAATAAGAATGGAATTAAAAAAGAATAGTGAATGCAAAAGGTGGCCTTGCTCCTCTCTGCCTCCTGATAAGTGGTATTTTGACTGGATTTTCTTTGCCTTCCTTGTACTATGAGCCTGAGTTGTATGAAACACATACTTGCAGCTGTTTACACTACCAAATAATTCCGTTTCCAGTGGAAGGAAGTTGAAGATTCCCATGATGCTTTTCAGTTAAAGGCAGCAGCAAGGATTTAGTTGTGGAATTCTGATGTAGTGTTCATGTCTTCCCTTCCTGTCCCTCACTTTAACTCCTCACAAGTTTGTTTTTATAAACAAATATACATTTGGCACCAGTCTTAAAAGACAAAGTATTATGAGGTATAAAATAGCTCTATATTCAGGTTACCCTGCAGAGTTCTGCACAATGTAAATGCTACATACACCTAATCTGCACATCTAAATCAGTCTGAATATTTTACAGTTACTTAATCAGATTTGTTATGATGGGAAGTGTCTGGTCTCTCTGTTACTGACAATAAGATTGTACTAAATACAAAGGGTCTTTTGCTGCAATTGAAGAAGTCTTTTTCATTTTAGGGTTTCCATTTAGCGGGTGTTACCCTTGAGCAAATGTAATCCCATGTAATCTTTCTTTTATTTAAGCAGTGTATTAATCATTATGCTGAACAGTCATGAAGATTATGGTGAATTTTGTCAGTTCTTTTAAACTGTCATGTGACATCAGTTCACATCACAGTTCACAGGGTATGTGAACTGATAACAAGCTATCAGTGCAGGAGTATTTCAAGTGTTTGAAAAGCTTCAAGGAATTGCACTTGTGTTTTGAGATAATCTGCCAGGTACCTCTTAGTTTCTTATCCTCTAATGTGAAGTGCCTGCTCAAAAACTTCACAGGAAGAGCACAGGGATTCATACCACATTCCACCCAAGTCCCTCAGTCACTACTGTTTATTTCTGCCTTTTCCATTTTCCCCTTTCCAGGGATGATGTAGCAGTGCTGCTGGAGACCTGCTGTGATAGTTCCAGGCCACATCTTTATGTCAAAAAAACCCAAGTTATTTTTACACCCACAGAAAATCATCACAGTAATATTTTAAAAAACTTTAAAAATATACTTAAGCCTTAGAGAAAGCAGTGGGTTCAGTTGCGCTTTCTCCGGTAGAGATTAGCCTCTAAGCCTGTTGAATGGTCTGTGGCAATCTTTTACAAGGTATTTCATAAGCAAACAACCCCATAAGCTATATTGCAACCTTACACAGGCTTGCAGTGTTGGAGACAGTTGCTGGGAACACAAAGCATTCAGTTTTCCCAATGTAGTGTGCAGATTTAGACTCAAAGAGACTCAGATTAAATCCTGGATTTCTCATCAACCCTCTGAAACATGACCCACCTCTTAAGCTACTCCCAAGCCACCTCTATCCAATTAAGGAGAGTGGATTCATAAAATGCCACATTTTGTACCCATTTGGTTTGGCAGATTTAATGAGCCATTATGGTAGAAACTAGGTAATGCCCTCAAGACACTGAAGACTATCCATTATTTCTTTTTCTCCCCTTAACTGTTTAGCTAGCAAACTCACACCATCAACTCCTTGAAGGGTTTCTGCAGGCAATTTTTCTGATACTTTTATGTCTCTCATAACTCTAGCTGTGTGCTAGCAGCTGTGAGGTGATGTTCTTGCCACCTCTGCAATGGAAGCCTTTTTCCTAGGCAGCTTTAATTACTAATACATCAGAACTTCACATCTCAATGGTCTGAAGTGGAAAAGCTGTGGGCAGGGTGAATGCTGAGCACTGAACTCTTCCTTCCGACCCTCTTCTCCAAGTGTATATATGTAGTGCAGATGAGAAAGAAAGAATGAAATAATTTCTCACAGTCACAGTACAGTTTTTGAAAGACATGTTTGGAGATGTCCACAAACATTCCCATTTTTCCCTCTTCCAGACTCTATTGTTAATACTTCAAGAAATAAGAATGTTGGGTGGAGCTGTAAATCTTCTCAGACATTTCACTACTCTTCACTAAACAGAAGACAAAATGTCATGGTGGTTTCTATGGAGGCTTCTGGAAACAGTAGACAAAGATATTTTTATATTTATATTTTTATTTTTATTTATTTTTTATTTTTAATTCTGCCATCATCATTTTAATACTATTTATTTATTTCCCCTTTAATATTCTCCTTCTGTCTAACCTACTCTCATTCCATATAGAGTCATCTACTTGTCAGAGGATCAGCATGTAATTACACATCGGTATTCAGTATTTTTAGTTTCTCTCAACAAAGTTCTGTATCTTCTGGGCAAAAGTAGTACAGTTAAATAATACTCTCTTGTGTGATCTCAGGTCAAGGTTTGTTGTACGCTCATCTGGAACAGTGACCAGTGCACAGCACAGCTCTTCTGTGTTCAGACAAGAGAAGAAAAGCAGGGAAATAATTTTTTGTTGTAGAAGCTTCATAACTTACCTATCAGAAGAAAAAAATTAAGTCATAATGGGATTAGACATCACATAAAACATGACATTTACGAAAAGGTTAGACTTCAGGAAAGCCATAGTGACACTACCAGTACTTCTGTTAACTGTGGAATGTAGGTCTAATAAGCAAATTCATTTAAGGTACATTTTTCTTAAGTGTCTATAAACATAAAGTCAATAGTCCGTAATCTTCTGTAATGATGGTTTTGCATTAAATATTATTCCAGTACAATTAAAATCCATACTGAAATGTAATTTTCTCAAAAGTAAGCATTTGGTGTGCCATGAGACCATAGTGCTAGATGAAAAGAAAAAACAGCAAGACAGAATATATATACTGCCCACATCTATAGTGAAGCACTGAGAGTGGAGCCTGGACTTGAGGGACAATTTGTCTGGAAGGCTAAATACCAGGGGTCAGGAATAGAAAGTGCTTAACTGAGAGTGCCTTACAGGTTTTTATCTTGCTATTCCTTTTCTTAAATGGAAAAACAAACAAACAAATAACAAAAACACCACCACCAAAAAAGCAACAACAACAAAAAACCAAGGATGATTCAAAGCACTGCCAGAGCAATCTTTGCTATCCATACTAAGTCCATTATGTGTCATGCCAAGAAGTGATCTTTGTAAAGTAGCATGATTCTGGTGTCAGAGACAGATCAAAGAGCTTGTTCAGCTTCATTATTCACCATTTTCTCCTTTGTTTCTACCCTTCTATTCCTAGGAGAATGTTTCCAGCCATGAGGGTGAAAATCACAGGTTTGGATCCACACCAGCAATATTATATTGCTATGGATATTGTACCTGTGGATAACAAGAGATACAGGTAAGCTTTATAGGCATAGAGATAGGAACATTTTGTGATGCATCAGTGTCAGTAAAAGCCCAAGAAAGGCAATAGTGTATAACACGCCGTTATATACTTTTGCTAAAGTATGCTGGAAGAGACTCTGTTGGTTTAAGGTTTTAGGTGAGCTGACCAGATTTGTAAGACAAAACCCCAAAGGTTTAAAATACTTCCTTGCACATTTGATCTGAGATCTGAGATGGATAGACCACTCAGTGCATAAGGAATTCATCTCACTCAAAGAGTTGCAATCAACAGCTGACAAATGGCATACCTCAGAGGTTGATATTGGGACTGGCTCTATTTAATATCATTATCGGTGACATGGACAGTGGGATTGAGTGAACCCTAAGCACTCTATTTTTTGGTACAGTCAATGTGCAGGAGGGAAGGGATGCCATCCAGAGGGAGTTCAGCAGGTTTGAGAGATGGGTCTGTGCAAGCCTCCAGAAGTTCAGCAAGGACAAGTGCAAGATCCTGAACCTGTATTGGGACAATCTGAAGTACACATACAGGCTGGATAGAGAATGAATTGAGAGCAGCCCTGAGGAGAAGGACCTTGGGGTACTGATTGCTGGAAAACAATCTCAGCAGGCAATGTGCACTTGTAGCCCAGAAAGCCAATCATCCTGGACTGCACTCTCCTAAGATTCCACCTGAAGTAATGTGTTCAGCTGTGGGTCCGGTAGCATAAGAAGGATATGGACCTATTGAAGCAAGATCAGAAGAGAACCCAGAGGTTGATCAGTGGGATGAAGCACCTCTCATGAGAGACTGAGGGAGCAGGGTTCAGTCTAGAGAAGAGAAGGCTCCAAGAAGACCTTTATATTAGCAGTCCAGTACCTAAAGAGGGACTACAGGGAAGTTGGGGAGGAACCTTTAGTAAGTAGTGTAACAATAGGAAAAGGGGTAATGGTTTTATGTTTTATACTAGAAGAGGGGAGATTTGTATTAGATATTAGAAAGAAATTCTTTATAATTTGGTTGCTGAGTCACTGGAACTAATTGCCAAGAGAAGCTGTAGATACCCCAGCCCTGGAAGCGTTCAAGGTCAGGTTGGATGGGTCTTTGGGCAACCTGGTCCCTGCTCATGGCATTAGGGTTAGAACTGGATGTTCTTTCAGGTCCCTTTCAACTAAAACAATTTTTAAATTTTATTATGTTAATCTACAGTTTTGAATAGCAGTTGGTTTTTATTTGGGGTGGTCTCTAGCGCGCATTCAGAATGTATGTTATTAACAAGCATTCTCTGAAGAACATAGTAATTGGAGTCTGGAGCTTCTAAAGTGACCTCAATAAAGAAGGAATGGGAAACTAGGCATTGAACAGAGAAGGGCATCTCCAGTCTAGCCTGAGTTGAATGGTGTCATTTTTAATATTTACTGTCCAGAACAGCACAAACATAGACCTAGAGTGCTGAACTGCAGAGAAACACCGTTGAATCTCCACCACTGATAACTAGATTTCTCTAGTATTAATGGCCTTTTCACCCTAGAAAAGTACTCTAGAAAACTCATGGTGCCCTGCATCATACAATACGACCCAGACAGAAATGATTTATCTATACTCATAAGATCCTTGAGGGCAACTCTTTTCCCAAAATAGTCTTTACTACTCCACATCTCAAGGATTCAAGAACTTTTACTCAAATGCTAAATATTGCATTTTTCTCTCAGATTATGCAAAGTGTTTCTCAGGAAAGTAAATTTTTGGTAGCATCAAGACAGTTCCCTAGAACCAGTTAGTTACTTTGCCTCTTTCCTTCAATGAAATTTAGTTCCGAGAGTATTTAACTAAAAAATTAGTAGATTGTCTTATATTCTGTTTCTGCTCTTGCCAGCTTATGCAGCCACATAGAATAAATTAGTGCTGAAATGAATGAACATTCTTCTCCATTTCTTTTAAAAATACAGGAAATGAATCACTGTAAGTAGGTAAGGACTGAAATAGCTTCGCAGAGCTGAGTAGAGGCTTAAGGAAGGGCAGCACAGGGCAAAATTAAGAGGTGTTAGCAGGACTGTTTGTGAAATACTTTAGACTGCAGGAGCCACAGGACAGAAAGAAAGAGCTAGGAAGAGCTGTAGGAGAGGAATTTTTGGCATACACAGGATGGTTAGGTCGGGAACACAAAAATATTTTAATTTTTTTCCTCTAATCCTGACATTGGTTATAATAAATAGAGTTTCCTATTTCACCATATTTTAAATGAGACATTATTTTTTATCAGTTGTTCTGGTGGTATCCATAGGATTTTGGTCTTTTTGGTTGAATACATGTTTTGTCAATCCGGCATGGCAGTCAATGCATATTTCCAGAGATCGCAAATCATTTATCAATATTCAAAACCCGCCTGGACATTTTCCTGTGTGACCTAATCTAGGTGTTCCTGCTCTGGCAGGAGGACTGGACTAGGTGATCTTTCAAGGTCCATTTCAATCCCTGACATTCTGTAATTCTGTGGTTCTGTGATTTTCAGATGGAGCTTTATTTACTATTTTCCATCCTCTTAGTCTGGCTCAGAGAGGGTTAAGGAGTTAAGGCGGCACATGTGGCAGAGTTTTACAGGGAAAATAACTGTGAAGGTGGTTTTAATAAGGAATCAAGTCCGAACAAGTGGCTCAGAGGTAATCTGGCTTTCATTTAGAAGGTAGGAGGTTGCAATAAAGCACATTCCCCCCTGACTGCAAATGAGTTCTTGGAGTGTGTGTGGTAGGGTGGCAGGAGAGGGAGAACTCTGGAGATATTCCTGCAAAGACTGAGTGACATTTTTTCTTACCCATCACCTCTTCCTCTTCCAGGTATGTGTACCACAGCTCCAAATGGATGGTGGCTGGCAATGCTGACTCTCCAGTGCCCCCAAGGGTTTACATCCACCCAGACTCATTGGCTTCTGGAGACACTTGGATGAGGCAGGTGGTCAGTTTTGACAAGCTCAAGCTGACCAACAATGAACTTGATGATCAAGGACATGTAAGTTAGAAGCTAATTTTAGTTCATACTTTCCCAGCCTTGCTCATCCCAGAATCAGAATAGCGATGCCGTTGCTCTAATTCTCCCCCGTCA